>NC_051399.1:38249246-38256456 GCF_015228065.2 Penaeus monodon
ATTAATAAAAAAATAAAAATGGAAGAAATTAGCTTAATTAAAACAATGAAAAAATATTTTCCATAATGAAAAAAGGGTTGGGAAAAACTTTTCCACCTATAAAATCTTTTCCCAAAAGTTGGGAAAACTACAAATTTGTAACCTTTAAAATAAAAAAAAAAAAACCTAAGTTTGCCAGATAATGGCAATTGGCGAGGCAACTATTAAACAATTTAAAAATTTCAAAACAGTTGGCAATTTCCTCCTTTTTTTTTCCCAGTTTGCATATAATTAGTTTTCCAAATATAGCAAGAAAAATCAAATTTTAAATTATGCTCCATCCAATTATTTTTTTGTTTCCCATGCATTTTTTAATATAAAAATAAAAACAAATTTTTTTATTTTAATTAGTCTTCCTTTTAACTAATAATATAATAAAATAATAAATAATATATATATAATATATAAAATATAATATAATAAATATATAAATAATACTTTAATAACTTTTTAACATAATAACATTAATACATAAATTTAAATAATACATACTTATACATACAATACATACAAATACCTTTAATTTACATTTAAAATATAAATAAAAATATAACATAAAAATAATATTACATATATACATACAAAACCATAACATAATACATATATACATATACATCATACATACATTACATTATAATAATATTCCATAATTATAATAATATTAATTTAATATATATAATATAAATATTTTAATATTATATATTTTATATATATTATAATAATAATATATATAAATAAAAAAGAAAAATAAAAAAACCAAAGAGAGAAAAAACAGAAACAAAAAGGAGAAAGGAACAAAAAAGAACAAAAAAAAAAAAGAAAAAGGAAGGGGAAAAACGACAAACAGGCCAATATTTAAAGAAAATTTTTATGAACAAAACGGACAAAAAATTAGAAAAAAAGGAAAAGGAGCAAAAAAAAAGAAAAAAGCAACAAGTCCCACCCACAAAAGGTTCCCTTCTAATGTTTCAAAAAAAAAAACTTTTTTGAAAAAACAATGGAAGGCCAACAAACCCTTAATGGAAAAAAAAAAGAAAAAAGGAGGGTTTTACAAAAAAACAGCCCCAACCCAACCTCCCCAACCCCAAACTTTTCCCCGAAAAACCCCTTTTTCATTACCTTTAAGGAATTTTCCCCCTTTTTTTTTTTTTTTTCTTCATATAATTTATTCTATTTTTAAGTGGGGTGGAATTTTTTTCACCCAAAAATTTTGTATTTGTTTAATTGATGTTTATAAAATGTAAGTATGACCTATGCAACAGGTTGGTTAATGGTTTAAACTAATAAATGTGCTAGACATCAAAGGCCATATAATAATATGGTAAAGTACTGTGGCAAAAGGGGTATAAATGGGTTTATTATTACAATAAAATGTGTTAGATTTCAATGGTGGTACAGCATTATAAGGTAGTATGGTATTGAAAAGAGTAAAGTGGGGGAATAAATGGGGTAGGGCATGTACACAAACAACACACCACCCACACACCACACAACAACATATATATATATTATTATATGTATATATATGTATATATTAAAAAAACATGGAATTATATAATATATTATATATTATGGATTATATTATGTATATATTATATGGCATAGATTATATGATTGAATATATATATATATATAGTATATATATATAATATAATATATATATATATATTTATATATATTTATATATTATATAATATAATATTATAATATATTATTATATTATATATCTATAATGTATATGAAATATGGTAATATGTTTATGTATTGTATTTTTTAATATTGTATAATTATTTTATATGTATAATGTTAATTGGTAATGGTTATGTGTATGTGTGTATGTGTATGTGTATGTTTTAAAAATGTATTATGAAATATGTATATGTGATAGTTATATATGGATATGTATAATTTTAAAATTTGTTTTTAAAATTGTATATTATATATTTTTTAAAATTTAAAATATTATTGGGGGTGGAAAGTTTTTATTATGTTTTTTTTAAAATATGTATTTATGTTGTGTATAATCTATATAATGTTGGTTAACCCCATATAAATGTTTTTTTTATTAAAAATTCTATATCTTTCTATTTTATTTAAATTATATTAATAAATTATATAATATATATATAAAAAAATTTTATAATATAATTTAATAATATTATAATGGTGGTTGTTGTGTGTGTGGTGGTTGTTGTTGTGGGGGTGTTTTGGGGTTGTGTGTGTTTTTGTGTTGGGTGGGGGGTGGGTGGGGGTGGTGTTGGTGGGTGTTGTTTTTGTATGTATGATGTATGTATTGTATGTTGGTGTAATGTTGTATGTAGGGTTTTTTTGGGGTATTTGTTTTTGTCTTTCTTTTTTTTAAAAAAAAAAAACAAACCTAGGCAACCTTTTGCCAAAGCCAATTTTTGTTTGGGCATCGGGACATTAGCTGGGAAGGGGGGCCCCAAAGATGTTTTCCTTTTTTTTCATTGGGGGCAGTCTTAAAAAATGAGGGGGGCCCCAAAGAGCCCCTTTGGGCCCCCCCTCGGGGTTTTTAAAAAAAAATTGGGGGGAAAGGGTTTTTTTTGGTTTTTCTGGTATTCCTTTTCCCCTTAAAGGGGGGAAAAAAAAAAGGGCGAAAAAAAAAAATTTATTACTTTTTTAACTTTTTTTAAAAACTCCCTTTTTTTGGCCCCATTTTTGGGGCAGGTTAAAATTTTTAAATTTTTAAAAAAAAGGGGATGGGCATTTTTTTTTTTTCAAAAAGTTTTTGGAAATCTAACTCTCCCCACCTTTTTTTACTGAAAAATGAAAAATCAAGAAAATTAAAGTAAATTTTTAATTTTACTGGGTTTTTTTTTTGGGAATGATAATGGAAAAAAATAAAAAATTCAAAGGGCAAAAAAAAAATAAAAAAAAAAAAATTAAAAAATCAAAAAAAAATGGGCCCCAAAAAAATACCCCTTTCCTGTAATATTTCCCCCTTTTTTTTTCCCCCAAAAACTTCCCTTACAATTAAAAACCCCCCAAAAAACCTGCTTTTTTTTTAAAAAAAGGGGGGTTTTTTTTTTTTATTTTTGCCCTAATCAGTTCCTCAAAAACATAAAAAAAAAAAAAAAACAAAAAAAAAAAAAAAATTTTTTCTCTTATTTTGAAAATCCCACCCCCTTTTTAAAAAAACCCTTCCCCATTTTAGCCCCCCATGTAAAAAACCCCCAAGGGGCATGGGGTTCATTTGGGGGAAAGGTCAGCGGTGAAAAAACTTTGGTTTTTTTTTTTTTATTCCAGCATAAAAGACCCCAATTGGGGGAAAAAAAATTAATTTTTTGGGGAGAGGGTCCCCCCCAGGGGTAAAAAAGGGTTGGGGGGAAATAAAACCAAGGCTTTCTCAAACTTTTCCCAGGCTTTTTCCCAAAAGGGCTCAGGTTTTTTTTTAAAGGGGTTTTTTTTTTTTTTCCTGATTTCTGAGGGGGAAATGGATCCCGGGAAAAAAAAAAAAAAAATAAAAAAACCCCAAAAAAAAGGAAAAATAGTGCAATATCATAGAATATGAAAAAAAAATTGGGGGGATTTTTCAGGGCCACTTTTTTGGGGTTTTTTTTGGGGGGCAAGGGAAAATATTTTTGAAATTAATGATTTTTTTTTAAAATATCAAAAAAATTTTTTGAAAATGGGAAAAAAAAAAAAACCACGATCCAAAACATTTTTTTTTACCCAGGTAAAAAAAAAAGCTCCCAAAAAAAGGCCCTTTTTTTTAAAATTTTTTTTCAAAAAAAATTAATTTTTTTTTTTTTTTTTTATTTTACTTGTTTTTAAACTTAAAAAAAAAAAACATTAAAAATGGGAAAAAAAAAAAAAATATGTAAAAAAAATCTTTTTCCCTAAAAAGTTTTTTTTTTTAAAGTTAAAAAAGTAATTAAAAAAAAATAGTGATATAGGAAAAAAGCAGTGCCTTTTTTCACCTTGGGGAAAAAAAAAAAATTTAAAAAGAAAAATTTTTAAAAAAAAAAATTTTTTTTTTTTTTTTTTTTTAAATACCGGATTTATATTTTTTGGTCAACCGGGAAAAAGGGATTCTTTTATTAACCCAAATGATTTAAAAAGGATTTATTTACTGCCCCCCCCTGGTTTTTTTTTTTGGGGAAATTTTTTTTTGGTTAACCTAACAAAATTGGTTTCCCCACTTTTTGGTCAATTTCCCCAAGGGAAAAAATCTATCAGAAAGGCCCCTTTTATTTGGGGGGACGTGGCCTGTTTTTCCCCCCATTCCAAAAAACATTAAAAAAGGGGAAAAATTTTAAAGGGCATAATAAAAAAATAAGTTTTTTAAAAAAAAAAAAAAAAATCGGGGGAAAAAAAGGGAAAAAAAAAAAAAGGGTTTGAGATTGGTAACAATAAAATTTTGAACCCCTTTTTTTTGGTTTTTTACGAAAACCTTTTTTAGGGATTTTCATCTTTTTTAAAACGGGGGGGGCCCAAAGGGGGGAAATTAAAAAAACTTTTTATTACAAAAAAGTATGGCTTATCTTTTTCCTTGCCCCGTCCCCCCCCCGTTTGGGTTTAAAAATCTAAGTGCGTCTGTAGTATGAAGGGGGTTTTTTAAAAAAGGATGTATTTTTTTAAAAGGGGACATTCTGTTAAAAGTTTTTCTGTTTTTTTTTAAAAAAAAAAAAAACCCTCAACAAAAAAAAAACATGAAAATTTTTTGAAAAATTTTTGAAAAAAAAAACCATCAAAGAAAAAAAATTTTTAACTTTTTTTTTGTCTTGTTTTTGTTTTAATTCCCGTGGGAATCGAGGGCCCAAAAGGGGGGGGGGGGCACCCCATATTTTGTCAGCAAAAGTTTTTTGGGGGCCCTGGGTGAAAGGGGGAAAATTTTTTTTTCCCCTCATGAAAAAAACTTCCCATCGAAAGTGGGGTGGGACAAAAAAAAAAAAAATTTTTCCCACGGGGAAAAAAAAAGCTCTTGAAAAGAAGGGGGGATTTGGGGTTGGGGAAATTTAGGAAAGGGGGCTTTGCATTATTTTGGATGGAAAAAAAAAAAAAAGTTAGGGGGTTTTAGCAAAAAAAAAAAACAAACATTTTTAAAATGAAAAAAAAAAAAAAAGGATAATAAAAAACATTGCAAAAAGGGGGAGGCAAAAAAAAAACCCGCCCCCTCCCCACAAAAAAAATTCAATTTGGGGATTGCAGGGATACACCCAAAAAAAAAAAAAAAAGTTCCCCTTTAAATGCCTGGGTTTTTTGGGGGCTTTTTTGGGGGACCCAGTGGGGGCCCCCCCAAAGATCCAAAAGGGTTTTTTAAAAGTGTAAAGGGGCTGGGGGGCCAAGGGGGGCCTTTTTTTTTTTTTTTTTTCCTAAAAAAATTTTTTCCCCACTATATATCTGCAAAATTGCCCCCTTTTTGCATAAATTAACAATTTTTCTATATTTTTCAGCTTTAAATTACCAACTTTAAGGGCTTAAGATAATACATCTAATGCAAAGTTATGTTGATGCAATTAAGATGTCCTTATGAAGGATATGAAATAATATTTTTGGAAAGCCTTGCAACTTGTCGCAAAAAAATGTTTTTTTTGGTTTATTGATCCAACATTGAAGTAACAAAAATTAAAAAAAACTCCACCTGAGCCCCATTTTCCCAGTAAACTTTATAACCATTATCATCCTTTGGATTGTGAGATGCTGTGACCATTACACCAGCAGCTGCTCCATACTGTAGGACAGTGAATGGCACAAAAGGTGTTGGTACAATTTTGCCAAGAAGGTAGACTGGAAAAATACCATTTATTCAAAAAAAAAAGCTGCTGCTGCTAGTCTGGCAAACCTGTAAATATAGTTTTGACTCTAGAATAACATTTCAACTTCCTATATACATTGTCGGGAGATGGCATAAATTAGTCTTTGTCAGGAATTTTCTTCCATTTCATAAAATATTTTCTAATAAGATTTATAATAATTCTCATTTGATCAATTAATGACATTCAGAGTTCATAAGGTGATAATCTCTAACAACTTACTGACATATATTTATTCATACAAATATTAGTGTGTTTGTGTTTGCATTTGTGTGTGTATTTGTGCATATGTGCGTGTATTTGTACGTTTGTGCGTGTGCGTGTGTGCATATATATGTAATAAATGTATGTTGTTGGGGTGTTTTGGTGGTGTGGTATATATAAATATATATATATATATATATATAATATATTTTATATAAAATTATATATATATATAATATTTTATATAAATATATATTTATATGTGGGTTTTGTGTGTGTGTGAAATGTATTGTGGGGGTATAAATTATACATATATATGTAATTGTTATAATATTATATAATATTTTTTACAATATAATAATAATATTTAAATATAATTAATTTGTAATATATTTATATATTTATTTATAATTTTATATATATTTTATTATGTAAAATTTTAATGTATAAATATATGTTTAATTATATACTTATGTTAAAAATATTTAATATATAATATATAATATATATATATATAGTTAAAATATTTTATATAATTATGGTTATTATATATAATTTTATTAATTTATATATTTAACATAAAATGTATATATAATTTAATACATTTTTATTAAATATCTAATATTAATTATATGTTATAAAATGTTTATATATTTTTATAATAATATATTATTATATATATTATATTATATATATATATATATATATTAAAATTAAATATATTTTATAATAATATATAAAAAAAAAAATATTTTACTTTCTTTTCATGCCTCAATACAAATATTTCTGCTGGTAAGTCTAACCTGTGGCTATTGTGGCGGCTGTCATGTCCAATTACAACCCCCTTTGTCTTGGATTCTGGATTCACCTTTTCCCAAGTACTTGCTGAATCCCTATGGAAGCCACAATGATTAGTCAAAAAGATGCATATATACATGCTTTAGAAACATAAGGGACATGCATATAATAAAATCTATACTAATTATACATACATATTTATATATAATATATATAATATATATATAATATAAAAATTAAAATATATAATATATTATTTTAATAATATAAAAATTATATTATTAATAATTAATTATATTATAATAATATAAAAATTTAAAATTTTAATTATATTATATCATATAAAATATATTTAATATTATATATAATTCTATAATATATATTATTAATTA
>NC_051399.1:38256556-38269056 GCF_015228065.2 Penaeus monodon
AATTTGGCAATAAAACCGCAATACAATTAAAGATAAAAAGCAAAATAACACACACACACACATATATACATAGTACATACATACATACATAATATATTATATATATTAATATATATATATTATATAATATATATTTTATTTTATATTTTTATAATATATTAAAATATATATATATTATATATATATATATATATATTTATATTAATAAAATTATTATATATTATATATATATATATTATATATATTTATATATATATATATAAAAATTTTATATATATATATAATATAAATATATAAATATAATATAATACATTATATAAATATATATATATATAAAATAAAATATTTTATATATATATGTATGTATGTATGTATCTATGTATATATGTGTGTGTGTGTGTTATTGTGCATTGTACTCTTTATATTGTATTTGCGTGTTATTGAGGTAGAAAAAAAATCCCCTATTTTTTTTTTTCTTTTTTTTAGGGCAAATGACTACATTAGTAAAGATTTTCAATATTTTATTCAAACAGTACACGCATATGCACAAAAACACACGCTCACACCCACACACGTCCAGACATACCTACACACACTTTCTAATAAGTAATCTGATTTTTATTTACAATCGCTTTGTTTTAAAATAAAATTCATCTACTTATCCCTTACTTGAATTGCCAGACACAAGGATTCTACCCACGAAAATAGACATTGCCCTTGCAACCGCCTCGTGTACCACAACAACCGAGTGGTAGCTGTTTTACGGATATAAGTATAAGTTCGTTGCATCGAATGAATTTTTAGTGGATCTAATAAAATATATTTCAACTTAGGGGTGCGTATATATATATATATATATAAAATATATATATAATATATTAATATATATATATATATTATTATTATAATTTGAAATTTAAAATTTTTATTTATATTTTTATATATTTTAAAAAAATATATATATATATGTTGTTGTGTGTGGTGTGTGGGATGTGTTGGGGTGGTGGGGTTGTGTGTGTTTGTGTGTTTTTGGTGTGTGTGTGTTGTGTGTGTGTGTGTGTGTGTGTGTTGTGTTGTGTGTGTGTATGTGTGTGGTGTGGTGGGTGTGGTGTGTGTGTGTGTGTTGGTGTGTGGTGGTGTATATGTGTGTTATATTATTATATATATATATATATATATATAATTATATTATAATATATTATATATATATATTATATAAATCATACTGTTATGTTGGTGGTGTGTGTGGAACATGTCTTGCGTATGGAATGTTTTAATCTCATGGTCAAATTTCGGGAAAAATATGAGAAAAGTTTTTATTATCTACCTTTTATTTTTTTGATTCAAAAGGAAACCTTTTAACAATTACTGAAACTCAATTCTTACTGCATTATCAAAGTATTATGTACAAAGGAGCTGGTGGGAAATAAGTACATTACTATACATCCCTTGCCGTTGTTCTGGTGGGGTGGCGGGGGGCTTAGGAGACGAAGACTGAGGCTCGATGCCCGGGATCACGAATACCTCGGGTCTTAGCCTCCAACTCAACTCTTCTCTGAGCTGTGTAAAGAAGATTTTGTATCCCTATTAAAGGCAATGACGCTTACCCCTTTATCAACTACCCCCACTGATTTTAATATCCCTGATTCCATGAGCTCTCCTTTTTTACCCCGACTCTGAACACTTCTATTACGGCTTCCTGAGTACAGTCCAAGTCATCCACCCAGGTCATAACTAAACATCAAGGAAACATTCCTCCCCTCCAATACCCACTTATCATCTACTCCCCCCTTTCCCCTTTTATTCTACTTTTCTGCTTTTACCTTTTTGCAGCACTACTTCACTCAACGCCACTTACTCTTCCACAAGGCCCCGTCCTTCTACTACCCCTACCTTTATAAACCTATTGAGGCCTCTGTTTAGTCCAGCCAAATGGGACTGATTCTTTTTGTACCCCCTTGCAGCCCCTTCCTGAAAACACTCTCCTCTTCCAGCAATGCCTCTAAAACAAGTAGACAAAGTTTCCCCTTCCGCAGCCGCACTGATTGCTCCTGCCTTGTCACAGTTACATACGAATCCCAAGTTATCAACCTTGGCTGACTTCACTAGCAAACCCATTCATGCTCCAGCCTCACCCCTCCCTCAGTACTGTACCGGAATTGTCACCATCTCCCGGACAAACTGGCCCGTCTACGACAAGGATTGATCAGAATGTGAAGAAGACTTACTCGACTGTCTCGTGGACGTCCATTACCAATATTGCCAAGATTACTTTCCGTAGACATGTTTATATTATCCCTCCCTGTCCAACCATGTCAACCTCCCCCCGTCAGTGTCAACATTATTGGTGCCTATGCCACCCTGCCAAACACTGAAGCTCCACAGCACGATGCCCGCTATCTGCCCAACCTGGTCATGATCGATCAAACTGTTCTGCACAGTTACGCATATGTGCCAACTTTGGTGGTATTTTATAGAGACTGCCCTACCTACAAGTTTGAGTCTGAAGTGACAATTCTCAGATTCAAACTTGGCCTCACTTTACGCGAGGCCAGACTGGTAGCATGTCGACGAGGTTTTTCTCGTACTCCCTACTCCAATGCTCCCCCTTCACTCCGCCCCCTCCCCCTTCCTCCCAAGATGCTTCTACACGCCCCAGTCCGTATCTATTCCTCCTTCATCTTACGTTTCCACTTCTGCCCCCTTCCTCCCTCAGTCAAATTCTTTTGCATTTCTAAATCCAGACACTAAAATCTCTACCACTGCCCCGACACCTACCCCCCTTCCCCTCCTCGCTCTACCTGCAGCAGACAATCTAAACGTTCGACCCCATATCCTCCTACCATACCCTCTCCTCCATCTAGCTCTTTTTCTACCTCTGAGATGCCTGTCCCTTTTTATCCGGTTCACAACGGTTTCTCAGACTTCCCCAACCAAATCCACTTAAAACAACAAAAAATAGAAGATATCAGAATCTATTTTATCACCACTCAAGATAACACTCCTACGCTTCATCCATCTTCCAAACTCTTTTCTACCACCTGTTCAAGTTCTCCCTACAGCCCTTCCTCCCACTCCCTCCCAACACATCCCGTTCTCCCCTGCTGCATCTGCATCATCCCCCATTCCTTCCCCATTATCCCTTCCACTCCCTCCTGGATACCATTTTACTCTTTCCCGGGTTCTCTCCCCCCTGACATTTCTCTTAACTTATTAACGCCCTCAACCGCGTTCTCTTTTTTCTGACCCTACCCTTTCCCCACACCCTTGTAAATCCCCCCCTTTTTCCTTTCAACTTTTATCTAATTACCCTTGTAAATCCCAATTTTCCCCAAATTTTTTTACCCTCACCCCCCTTTTATATATATATATATAATATATAATATATATAAATATTATATAAATAAAATTATATATATATAAGATATATATTATATATATATATATATAATAATTATATATATATAATATTATATATAAAATATAAACACATATATGCTGCATAAATAAAATATAATCGCCTCACATATATATACTATTTCCGCTCAACTTACAATGGGAAGGCGTTGTCAGGTTTATCTTGGCATACTGATAATGGTCTGAAATAGCGGCACTCAGGCTGTAGTCTGGCAACACACATACATACCACTGATGTTTGCGGAACTTCCTGCTCCACCGATAAATAAATGAAATGTGTGTATGCAGTAATCATATTCCCTTGAATATGTTCGCTTGAAGCCACTGCATATGTATATACATGCATATTATACAAATGTGTAATGTGGTTTTGTGTGTGGTGTTGTGTGTGGGTGTGCATGAATATATATATATATATATATATATATATATATATATATATATATATATATATATATATATATATATATATATTCATTTATATATATATATATATATATATATATATATTCATATATATGTTACACACATACACCAACACACACACACACACACACACACACACACACACACACACACACACACACAACACACACCACACACACACAACACACACACACACACACACACACACACACACACACACACACAACACACACAACACAACACACACACAACACACACACACATACACACACAACACTACACAATAAAATCTAAACTACATATATATCATATAATATATATATATATATATATATATATATATATATATATATATATATATATATATATATATATATATTTTATATATATATATATATATATATATATATATATATATATATATATATATATATATATATATATATATATATATATATATATATTATATTATATATATATATATATATATTATATTATATACTATTTTGTGTGTGTGTATATATACTACATATATATATATATATATATATATATATATATTATATATATTATATATATATATATATAATATATATATATATATATATATATATATATATATATATATATATATATATATAAGCACATTGCTGATTATCCAGTTATCAATTCTCGATTAACAATAATAAATCTGCAAAGGAGATAAATTTCAAACAGGATGAATTTCATTATTTTGCTAGAGTTAATAACATTACTAATATATAGCAAAGACAATGCAGAACCTCTTGGGACACCGGAGTTGATTGAGAGTAGCTGTGATTCATTCATGTTCAGCTGGACAACCTGTCCTCTGTGCGAAAGACGGGAACAGAACCAGGATTTTGTATTTCGAAACCCACAGTGTTTCATTCCATATATCATGATGCTATGTTGGATTAAATCACACGATTTGCATCAGTGTAAAAATATTGCAATAGTAAAACATTTTTTTTTTCATTGCTCCTAGAATATCATTAGTTAATTGTATTATTGTTGATTACTTGGAGTTATTTGTTTGAAAGCGAATTGTGATTCTGAGAGGATATGAAAGTCACTGAGAAGTTTAACGTCTGTTGCACATCCATCATTTCAAAGTTTTTCTTAAAGTGCGGATCTAGGTGAAAGTTCTCCACAGCCCTGGGATCTTCGGACTTCAAGGAATATTCCTGTTGCAGTGGATGATGCATTACATAAATGTAAAAGCACCGGGGTAGTTATGTCAGCTACTTGTTTACTTATGTGTTGATTATTTTTATAACCAGTTTACAACATCCTTAAGATCCTGATTATTTACCTTGTTACTTCATTACCTAAGCTATTGTATTGATGAAAGTTGTGATGACGGACTTGCAAGTGATGAGGCTTGAATGCTACTGTTTTGAAGTGATTAAAGTAATTAACTATTTCATTATCCCTGGTGATACTCTCAACGCCATTAGTTACTAGACTAGCTTGCTTATGATTCGTGTTTCTTTTTAAAATGGAATCTATAGTATACTAAGTTTTTTTTTTTCATTACCCTGGTTTATTTCCGAAGCTCTCGTTCTGCTTGCTTGATCATGTGAGTTACATTATTTCGAATTCGGAGTTTATATTTTCATTTTATCATTACTTCAATATCGTTGGTAATAAATGGCTTCTCTTAACCCAGTTTCTCTTTTTCTTGGATTCGAAATACCCGGTAAAACAACCATCCTTTTTATTGGATATTTATGTTAACTGGAGCATATATCACATCCCACATCACATTTTCACTACTAACGTTTTTTTTTTTTTTCCTTAGATGTTTTTACTTTTTTTGCGACGAACGATGTTACAAAAAGGGAAATTATCAGATATTTTACTGTTAATCATTCTACTTTCCTTAAAATGTTGCATGTTGTTGCACCACAGATGATCTATTAGAGTTACAGGCATATTAGTAACTTTAATTGGCTTCCTGGTGAAATTGAAAGAATATTTCCTTTCAGTGTTTTAAAAATTAATGTTGAAGTCGACACTCGTTATATTGGGTTTGTATTCCGAATTTTTAATGTTAAGGGTTTGGTTTATTTTGTAATTAAATTGAAGGGTCTCCTGTCAATAACACTTACTCTTATCTCGGGGTTATCTATAACTGTTTTTACAAATACGGATTCCAAATATTCTTTCTTCATTGTCAAATCATTTCTGATAGTTACATACTAGTATGAAGGTATAGGACTCCACCTCCATTTACAGTAGATCTATTACACAGGTTATAATATATATAATATTATATACATGCTCCATGTCGGAGATGAGCTTAATTTTACAGAAGAAAAGATTTGCGGCAATTCCTAGTGGTAGAAAAATAACATACAAAAATTCTTACTGATATGTTTAGGATCACAGTTAATAATACATGTAAATACATTAAATGAGATGGAAGACGAGTATGTCTAACATCAGGGAAGTGAATCAGTCGTGATAACCGTACTAATGTTATGATTATACCCAAATCTTCAGTATAGATATCAGGATTATGGATAGAAACGCTTATATGCATATTATTGAATATATTTAGAGGCATTACATTATCGTTACAGATCGAATTGTTACGAAGATCACACTTTTAAACAGAAACATCAGAAACACTTAAGGTACAGACAGGCAATGAAATCTAAAAACCCATAACAAATGAATAATTTTCTAGTCATATTTCAACAAACTTACATTCAAGTGAGGCTTATTATTATTATTATTATTATTATTATTATTATTATTATTATTATCATTATTATATATATATATATATATAAATAAATAAATATATATATATATATATATATATATATATATACTATTGTTATTGTTATTATTATCATTGCTATTATCATTATTATTACTGTAGTCATCATTATTATTATTATCATTATTATTGCTGTAAGCATTATTATTATAATCATTATTATTATTATCGTTATTATTATTATTATTATTATTATTATTATTATTATTATTATCATCATGCTGTAAGCATTATTATTATAATCATTATTATAATTATTACTATTATTATCATCATTATTACTATTATTACTATTATTATTATCATTATCATTATTAACAATATTATCACTACTATCATTACGATTATGGTAATTATTCGAAGTACCTTGGCATATGCGATCGCGACAATCGATGATTCCTCTCTCTCTCTACAATCCAAATATATTGAAATCATGCCGTGGAAACTTTCCCATTGACGACAATCGTGTTCTCAGAAGCAAGGGAGTGCCTGAAAGCTACCAGGGAAATTGCGGGGTAAATTATGTACAATATACATAGAATCAGCCACTATATTGCTTAATGCGACCCCTAACCCTTGCAATGGAAGACAAAGAATCCACTACGTATTCACGGCAGGGTAGAGCGTACCAAGGTCTATATAAGTATAGACCTTGGAGCGTACGACCGACTTGCGACTTTTTTGGGGGGAGAGGGGGGGACAAATGTGAGCTATCCTATGTATATTTTAAGCTATAACTGAACCTATATAGGTATAATTAGGTACAAGTAGTTAATAATTCTGGCCCTGGTCTGTCCTACACTCTATCCTGCCGTACTGTCCGTACATGCGTAGCGGATTCTTTGTTGTCAAGGGCGGGCATTGGGAAGCAGCACCCCTCCCTCCATGAGGAGTTGCAAGGCACACAGCCCCCTGCAGTTTACTATATATTGACCAAGTGTTTCATCATTCATTTTTTTACCCCGCAATTTCCCTGGTACTATTCCTGCCCTCCCCTGTTTTCGGGGCTAAGAATATGGGTATGGGGGGAAGAGGGAGGTTTAGGTATACTTGGGTATTAGTGCGTGAGAGGAATACATTGATACCAGTATTGTCGTGATGGATCATGCGAAAGTATTCCGAATATTTACAGCATTTTTTCATTATTTATTGTTCTTACTATTATCAATATTACTATATGATTTTTTTTAAAATCACCAGCATTGATATAGATGGTAAAATTGAGATTGATGTTTATGATGATAAAAAGAATAAAATAGCCGAAAAACTAGAAGAGGAAGAGAAACCTTTATACAATAAAGACCTTATGAATTTACATCATAATTTTCTTTGTTTTTTTATACCGTTCTAGAGAAAAAATATAAGATATTCTTTAGTAGTTATATTTATCGTAGTTTTAATCTTATAATAATAATAATAATAATAATAATTATTATTATTATTATTATTATTATTATTATTATTATTATTATTATTATTATTATTATCATCATTATCATTATTTTCATTATTGTCATTATTATTATATTATATTATCATTATATCATTGTATTCATTATATTATTATCATTATATTATCATATGCATTATTATTATATTATTAATTATTATCATTATTATTATTGTTATCATTTTATTATTATCATATTATATCTTGCTTGTTATTACTATTATTATTATCTATTATTATGTTATTATTATTTGTATTTATTATTGTTATTATTATCATATATTATTATATTATTTCATTATATTATATTATTTTATTATTATTATTATTATTATTATTATTATTATTACTAGTATTGTTGTTGTTGTTGTTGCTGTTGTTGTTGTTGTTTTGTTGTTGTTGTTTTGTTGTTTGTTGTTGTTGTTGTTATATTATTATTTTTGTTATTATTATTATTATTATTATTATTATTATTATTATTATCATTGTATTATTATTATCATCATTATCATTATTATCATTCTTATCATCATCAAGTCTGGAAGGTTAGAAGGCAAATCTTAAGGGTAATATTCTTGCTTTAACAGGCAGCCACTATAAATCAATAATTGCTGGAGTTTTTTCCCACGTGGAGATAGACCTCACTGCTCTGTTTATTTATTTTTTTAACCTTCCTTACTTGGCAAACCATGATAGAGGGAGTTGCAGTCATCCAATTCATTTTATGACATAGTTGTTAAGAAGCATGCCCGTAGTGCTATATATACATTATCTTAAAACAGTATAATGTATTTAGTCTGACATGATCCCCCCATTTTTCTTTATGTATTGGAACAGCTATAATGAAAAGAGCTAATTAGCACTGTGATATCTCGTAAGTTATATTATATACCTTATGAGTATGTTCAGGATTAGAAAATGATTGTGGATGTTCATTTTTTACATTGTTAATATACAGCGGAAATGATGAAATCATTTATGCTAACATGAGAATCAGATTTGTGTTATTTCTAAACCAAAGAATTCAGTCGGCTGTTTTGTAATCCTATTGTGATTTTACAGGGAATTTTGTTACTAAATTATCCATAATTACCCTTGACCAGAGTACGCAAACTTCATATTTGAGGTACCTAGCATGCTACCAGACACCCAAAACAAAAACATTTAATCTTCTACGGCCACTATTCCTTCCTACATCCAAACACTCAGTCATGTTAGCATTTAATTTCAGTTGCTTCGTACCCATCCCCCTTTTTAAGTTCAACTTTGTTTTAGCATCCACCGCATTCCTTACTGACATGCAAAACTGAGTAACGTTGATAAACAGTTTAAATCTAACAACCTGCTTCTCATACAAGGATGACAGCATACTGTAGATACATAAGAGAATATGACCTAATACACACCCTTGAGAGACTCCTTTCCATCAGGGTTTCGTCTTCGAAAAAGGTTCCCGTATTTATAAGCAATAAGTTCTATTCTCCAAATATTTTTTTTTCAGATAGGCCATTGCACTCCCCTCTACACCAAGTTTTTGTTTTCAAACAGTAAGCCACGCATTACAGTATCAAATATAGCGCTTAGATCTCATAGACTAAGGACAATATTCTTCCATTCATCCACTAATGATACTAGTAAATCATTTGCCAAAATTTTAGTTGAAAAGTCACCTGTAAGCATGCTGGCTTGCAGGTTCAATCAATCTTAACCATAGCTAAGTCCACCCTCGTTAAATATAGTAATTCACTCTCAGGTGCTTGTATAAGTTGGTGTGTCGAATCACATCACTGTAAACCTCTGTACAATGCTCGTTATCTCGTTACAAAAATGAAGAAATCTGGCTGCAAGTACACCGTCAGAATATCACCATGTTTTTTTCTTCTTCTTCTTCTTCTTCTTTTTGGGGGGAGGGGGGTGAGAGGGCTTTTAGATTGATTGATATCGGATATAATTTACTATGTCTGGCCATGTTTTTAAGATAGTAAAATCTCTTTTCTTTATTGCTAGAGGCTTTTTTCCCTCGGTTCCTGACTAAGATCATCTTTTCAGTTACAGAGTACACTTCCTCATAATCCGATTTAGAAATATGGTTACACGAGGCAGATGCAATTTATACATTTTCCAATTCCCGTTATACCATGTGGCAGCTCCTCTGCTTCTTCGCCGAAACATCTCTCAAATATGTCTTGATCAGCTCCCTTATTTCCGTGGCATACTTGAGGATGATTCATACCCCCAGTGGCGGGTTTAGTTGATGTGTATCTCCACTGTTTTATTGTACATCACCAACACCCTGTAGGTAAACGTTCCGGTCAATCTTTGTTTACATTACAAATCATTAAATTGGGTTTCAGATTCCTCACGCACTACGTTGTCACCTCGTTTGTGCGCGGCTTCATTTCCACTCCTTTTGTTCTCGAGAGTCATTGGTTAAAAGCAAAATAAATGACACTTCAGTTCGAACGCCATTGCAGTGCCTCTCTTTCCTGCGTGCATCTCTCTTCTTCCCTACTCTCTTTCGTCTTTATTCTTATTTAAATGTTAGCTCTTTGGTTTTCTTATATTCATATTTACTTTTATCTTCATTTTTTATTTCTTTGTTTTTATAATTATATTTTATTTGTTATTTGTTTTTATTTATTCTCATATTTTTATTGTATTTATTTGCTTTTTATGTTTATGTTTATTTTTTTCTATTTTTATTTCTATATCTGTTTCTATTTCTATTTCTATTTTTTTCGTTTTCGTTTTACTTTTACCTTTCACTTCCCTCCTTTTCTCTTCCTTTTTCATTTCCTTTTCCTTTTTTTTTTCTTTCTTTCTTTCTTTTCATTTTCATTTTCTTTTTCTTTTCTTTTCCATTTTCTTTTTCTTTTTCTTATACTTTTCACTTTTATTCTTGTTTTCATTCTCATTTTCCCTTTCCTTTTCTTTTTCCTTTTAGATTTTATTTTTATTTGTATTCTTATTTTCTTCTCTTTCTTCTTCTCAGCATTTAGCATCCACAGAATTGTTCAAACGAACCTTCCAACTTGTATGTCAAATAGTTTACCCTCAAATTACACTAATAAAAGAAAACGACACCGATATGTTGTAATCATAGAAAACGTAACATTTACTGGGGAAATTCCTTACGTTTTATTTTCCGAAATACAAACGAGATAACTTGTTAAGTATAATGAAAAGAAAAATTTAAAAGACTTTTAAGGATGAAACAAATAGCAATTAATAACATTACTTAAAGCATACCAATCGTTCAAAATAAATGTCAGTAAATCTATAATAATTATCAGATTTACCGTGATCATTAATATTCATTGCGGTGTGTCCACAGCACCACTCAACCCCGATGTTCAATATCATTTGTTTTATTTCGTCCCTTTCTTATTAGATGTTGTTGAACGTGTTTTATTTTGGGTTTCTTTGCTTTTTTTCTTGTCTAGAAATGTCCGTGGTCTCCCTGAGAGGCGACCGTGACCCACAGTTTGCAAACTATTGGCCTAATAATAATTTAATGCTGGTATATGATTATGTAATTACATTCACTATATCTTGCAATGCGGAATAACTTATCCTGATTCATACCTTTTCCGCCTTGTTGGATATGAGCCAAAGGAGTTTCAAATCATTTTGTGATACACGAAGGTCCCCTTATCATAATCGGCATAATTACTAATGTAATCATAATTGTTCTTGTTGATATCGGTTATATCCAGTATTATATACAAGATATTACAAGACGATTATGATCACAAGGCAACTAACTTAACGGTCGAATGATCTGGCGAGTGAGGTTGGGACATTTCCCGCCAGGAAAATGTTTCTCAAGGTATACGGCCACTTAACATATACCAAATCGGCCGTGGAGAAAGGTTATCAGAAAGATTATTTTTGTTTGTTGATTTGTTTGTATGTGTATATATATGTGTGTGTGTGTTTGTGTGTGTGTGTACACACACACACACACACACACACACACACACACACACACACACACACACACACACACACACACACACACATATAATATATATATATATATATATATATATATATATATATATATATATATATATATATACATATATATGTATATATGTATGTATATATGTATATGTGTGTGTGTGTATGTGTGTGTGTGTGCACACACACACACACACACACACACACACACACACACACTAATACTACATATATATATATATAATATATATATATATATATATATATATATATATATTATATATATATATATATATAATAACAATATATATATATATATATATATATACTACTTATAATATAATATATAATAAAGATAATATAGGATTTTTTATACATATTTTAAATAATATATATAATGATTATATTTTTATTCTTTCTCTTATCTTGTAAGCA
>NC_051399.1:38274056-38276556 GCF_015228065.2 Penaeus monodon
ATATATATATATATATATATATATATATATATATATATATATATGTGTGTGTGTGTGTGTGTGTGTGTGTGTGTGTGTGTGTGTGTGTGTGTGTGTGTGTGTGTGTGGTGTGTGTGTGTGTGTGTGTGTGTGTGTGTGTGTGTGTGTGTGTGTGTGTGTGTGTGTGTGTGTGTGTGTGTGTGTGTGTGGTGTGTGCACAGAGATTGAGTTCATGTGCATGTGTGTATATGTGTGTGTGTGGGGAGGGGGGGGGGGCACGCGCTAACGGGTAAACATTTTCAAAGTTTGTTAATCGTTCACTTCTATCACAATCAATAAGGAACTGCGCTGCGCCAGTCTGGGAGTCAGTCGCTCACAATGTGGGTCAAACTGTTGTGCTCAGTTGCAAAGCCACTTGTAGTCTTGATTCTTCAAATAAAGCGTATACGAAATATATTACACAGATTCTTAAGTTCTGTGATTAAATGCAATGCAAGAACGCCGTATATTTTCTTACTGCACCCATTTACTAACCTCGTCAGACTGTTTCGAGAAGTGCCATGTCACAGCATATGCCACCCCATCCCTTCCCCCCTCCTCTCCCTATCCGCCCCCTCTACCCCTCCCCCTTTCTTCCCTTCGCTCTGCCTACCTGAAGGCGGCGCTGAAGGAATTTTCCACTCTCTTTTTTAGCCAATCAAAAGTGTCTGTTTTTCCCATTCTCATTCATTCGGTTTAATCTATCTTGCTATCTTTTTATCAACATTTGCTCTCTCTTTTTTTCCTCATTCGTCTTAGTTTTTTTTTCGGTTGAGAAATATCAACCACATTGGAAAAAAAAGGTCAATAGTATTGTCTACAAATTGGTCATGAAGAGAAGCAAAAGTTATAAATAACACAACCCTGATATATACACAAAAAATCCTTAATTGTAGCATTGCTTATAAACTCATAAAACAATCATAGGACATAAAAGTTAAACATTTCATACATAATCTTGATAAAAAAAAATAATAATAATAAAATAAAAGGTCTTAATATGGCGAATTGCTCGCACAGAACCGACATAGTAACAACGGGTGAATTCTTACGTCATAGTGGCCGGTGCAGACGCTGGTTTGGTGGGGGGGGGGAGTGGATGTGTACGTCTGTGTGTGTGTGTGTGTGTGGGGGGAAGGATGTTCATGTTTGAGAGAATAAGCGTTTGCGCGTGTGTGTGTGTGTGTGTGTGTGTGTGTGTGTGTGTGTGTGTGTGTGTGTGTGTGTGTGTGTGTGTTGTGTGTGTGTGTGTGTGTGTGTGCGTGTGGGTGCATGCGTGTGCGTGAGTGTGTGTGTGTGTGTGTGTGTGTGTGTGTGTGTGTGTGTGTGTGTGTGTGTGTGTGTGTGTGTGTGTGTGTGTGTTTAAGTGAGCTTATGTAAGAGGCAGGCGGCACAGGCCAAACAGGTGTGTTGGGGGGGAGGTTGGAGATGACCTAATACAAGTGGAAAGTGGCTGCCTTGTAGGAGGGAATGGGAGGTTGAGCTCCTGTGTGTTTGCAGGAAGGATTACCTCGCCGGAGGTAAAATTGAGCAATATAAGTATAGATACATAGAGAGAGAGAGAGCTAGACAGATGAATATAATCTAATGGACACTTTTCGGTAATTTCAAAATAGAAACGGGACCAAGGGATCACAGAGGATGATGAATAAATGAATATCTATTAATAACGTATTCGAAGACAAAAAAAAATGCTAACGTCATTTGTGGAGTATTGTACCCGTAGACTTTTTCATCCGTTTCTATATTCTTTCAATCGTCACTTTATCGGTCCTGTTTTGTTTTTCCCTAATTCTCTAACCCAATATCTTTATCCAAAATATTACATAAAAATCCCATTCTCATCTTATATCATTTTCTAACTAAGATATTTTTACCATATTTCACCTTATAAGGTAAATGGACACACTTTCACTTTACCTTTTTTCAAGCACGCGCCATATTCTTGACTCCCTCAGGCACGCTTTCACTCTTATTTTCTCCATATCCTCTGCTTCTTTGTTCCTCGTTCATTCTTCCTCTCTTCATCTTAATTGTTAGTCTGCCTGATTACTCAACTCATCCTCTCATACTGATTCCGTGGTTCGTACCCTTGCATTCCAATTAGGTTACGTATTATAGTATCAAGCAGGCAGAACTATGCGCTAGAAGGCATTCGAACTCATGCAGAGGAACACAAGACAAAATCGTATATACAGGACGTGGGTATTCACTGACATTCACATACATACGCATACTCATACCAATCCACATATTCAAACAGACACACACACACACACACACACACACACACACACACACACACACACACACACACACACACACACACAACACACACACACACACACACACACACACATACACACACACACACACACACACATATTCACATACACTCATACACATTCATGTATACGTTACATATTCTTGTCTGAGAATTATATCTGTATGTAATCAAGCATATTTTAAAGGCTGTCCCATG
>NC_051399.1:38339684-38351535 GCF_015228065.2 Penaeus monodon
AATAATTAAAATTTTTAATTTAAAATCTTTTTTAATCATTTTTTAATTTTTAAAATAAATTATTTTAAAATTTTTTTATATTTTTTTTTTGGATATTAATTTTGTTTTTCCTTTAAATTTCTTTATATTAAAAAAATATTAATATTTAATAAAATTAAATTTTAAAAATATGTTTTTTTATAAAATAAAAATATAAAAGGTATAATAATAAATTTTTAAAAAATTTTTTTTATTACTAAAAAAATTATTTTTCCTTTTTTATAAAATAATATTATTAAAAAAACCCCAAAAAAAAACAAAATTTTTAATTAATTTAATGTTAATATTAACTTTTATTTTAATTATTTTTAAATTATTTTTTCTATTTTAAAAAAAAAAAATAATTAAATAAATAATAATAATTTATTAATTATATAGTTTTTATTTAAAATTAAAATTTTATTTTATTTCTATGTTTTTCTTAAAAAATAATAATTAATTTTAAATAATTTATTCAATATATTATAAATATAAATATATTTAAAATTTTTAATATAAAAAATTTATATTACTAAAATAATTAATAGAAAATTAAAAATTTTTTTTTTTTTTTTAAAACTTAAAAAAAATTTTTAAATTTAATTTATTTATATATTGTTTTAATTAATTATGCAAAAAATTGTATTATAAAATATATTTTAATATTTTTATTTTTAATATTTTTAATATTATTTAATTAAATAAATAATGATATATATTTATATATATATATATATATATATATATAGTTACATATATATATATAGTATGTAATAATTTTGATAACTATACGTAATCCATAATAATTATATGATATACATACAATAATATATATCTACATATATCATAATATAGATATATATTATGTAGTGTTGCTGTGTGTGTGTGTGGTGAGTGTGTGTGTGTGTGTGTGCGTGTGTGTGTGTGTGTGCATGTGTTCAGTGGTGTGTCTGTGTGGAGCTTATATATCATGTATTATATAATACATATAATGTATACACTACATATATGTATATATATATATTATATGATATATATATCTATATTTATAAGTATAACTATATATATCTTATATACTAAAATACTAATAATAATATTTAATAATACTATATTGTTTATATCATATATTATATATACCAATATTGTCATGTAACATTATATTCTTATATAATATTCATTAGATAACACACTATAATAATCACACACCACAACATGTGTTTAACACACACAACACACACAGAAATCACTATCTTCTTACAATCCATACACATCACACAACATTTCACACCTATATATAGTATAGATAGTATATACTATATATAGATATATCCCATAAGATTATGATATATATATCATAGTATATCGTTGTTAGAATGGCTAAGGGCCTTGCTCAAAAGCAAGGTTACCTACTCTTGATGTATATATCAATCCGTGCGATTATACTTCACATATCATTGTCTTTTAATTCCAAAACCCGATTTATCCTCATTTACGTTTCGCCGAAAGTGACCCTTGAGGTACAAATTCATTCACCGCCAAGTAGGTTAAGTGTAATCTGAAGATTACCTTGAAATTAATATTTGATTATTTAATAGTTTCCCCTTTCTACAAACTATAAAACTTTAAATATTTATTAAAACCATATTCTTTTTTTCATGAGTAAAATTTCAAATTTGCAATAAAACCTTACATAGTTTAACGGTTAAAACTCAGGTCATTTATCAATAGAATAGAAAAGAATTATTTGGAAATTTGGGGGAAAAAAAAGGTAAGTTAATCTTTTCTTTGTAAAAACGTATTTTTGAATATTAAAATTGTTCCTACTGTGGTTTGAACATTAGTTTGGCTCAGTTTATTCAATACATTCATTTCGCTCCAAAATTGAGAAATGGAGATAAGAGAAATTGATAAACCGTTTAGGAAAAAGGGATGAGTTAATTTTAGACGATCAGAGTAAAAACTGAAATAAAGGTTTCTTATTAACTATTAAATCGCAAACTTATGGTACCTTTTCCTTCCGGAATTTTCAATTTAGACAATGTTGAACAACAAATCACTGGTCACATAAGCCAGCGTGAGGACCGAGAAGATCTTGGAGAATTAACATTTAAAGAGCACCAACGGTCAGCAGGCTACTGGGTAACCTAACCACCCAAATATATATGTGTGTGGTCTAACACAACACACACCAACAACACAATATAACGTAAAAATTGTCCCGGATTTGTAAGAAAACTGCAGAAAATCTTTGCAAAAAGGAGTACAGGGATTAGAAACAGTACACACTATACTACGAGGGGATATCTTCTACACACAGACCTTTGGACTGTTGTAAGCAACCTCCACGGAACTAAGATGTGAAAAAGCTTATTTAAGGGAATATGGATATATAGAGAGGGCATTTGGCTGAGAATAGAAGGTTTAAGATAATTTTCTTGTTATATAAAAAAAAACAAATGCTTCATGTGGATTTTTCAGTGCAGCAGTTTCACACACCTGAAAAACGCTGCAACACTTTCAGGATAGAAAAAGTGAATAATGGATAATCGTGAGAAGGACAATGAAAGGAGAAAATAGTAATAGAGCAGAATTGAGGGATTAACTCACTGGTCACGAGTATCACTACATGTATGGCCCATTGTAGTTCTTTTGTGGAATTAGTGTAACAGATGGCTCCTCCACAAGTGCACAACCACCAAGAGTTCAATTAATAGGCGTACAGAGTCTGATTTTCGCATTCTGCATCTAGCGTTTTTTTTCTAATGCAATCAATATGATATGTTGCTCTGTTATTATCGACATTATGATTCATAATGTTATTAACCCTTGCACGCTGGGTACATGTACTGTTTGCTTGTAGGTCTTTAATTTTGTTTGCCAAACAGATTTCCACAAGTGCTATCCATCAAGGAAACCTCACCTGATTCTACTCATTGAATTTATGGTATTTTTTTCTAATGCTAGAACATAGATGTTCTCACACTCCGTGTTGGAACTCTGATGAGCGAACACATTAACCTAACGCAGTAACAATAAGTACCAAGTCTTGTGCACAAGGGGGGGAGCTACCTGGAGGCCCGGGGCCTCTCTTCTCGCGTGACATTGTTCGTCCTGAGTTTTTCTAAAGTAAATAAAAGCAAGTAAATCCTGTAAATTACAGACTCATTTATTGTGCTTGCCAGCACCTTCAGTGCCTTGTTTGCAGGTGACACGAGGCTACAGTAGGCGTAGTAGCATCCACCTCAGACCCGAAGCTCTACCTTCTACACCAGGGTAGCCCTTGTGGGCTTTGACCCTGGGCAGGGAGGCCCAGTAGTCGGGGCGTCCTGTGGGCGCACTTTTTTCTTTTCCTAAAATATTTCCCTTAATGTGACTTTCCTGCCGGAGTTCCTCGTGAAATCCGTATTCGCTGGGGGGTTGGGCATCGAATTACCGTCCTTCGCCTAGGCAAAGTTCGGCGGTAAGGAAGTGTCCTCCAATTAACTTGATACGTCGTGGTACTGGCGAACGCAACCAGGCTCCATTGGGGGGGTATAGGACGACAATACTGATTACTTACTTAGCTATTGCTGTTAGGTTGATACCAAAAGTAAGAAGTCTTTGATCCCTTCAAGACAACGATGTGAGACAAGGGGTGGACCTAGTCCGATGCCAGGAGGGATGCTACCCCGGCTACCCCTTTTCCTCCTCGAGGAGGAAGGGCGACTATGACCACTCTTTGACGAATTCGAACCCTGAACAACGGAACCCACAAATGACAAACCCTAGAAGACCACTTTTCAAAATCCAAAAGAGAATGCGAGGTCGCGAAGGTAAAATGCGTGAATGAAAATCAATCGCTTTGAACGTGAACCAATTTATCATCAAAATGTCCTGATGGTCAAGGTGGCACGGCGATATTGAATTTTGTCAAAAAATTGCGAGATGGAAGCCTCCTTGTTAAAGCTACAATACAACTCCCAGATTAAGGATTACTTAAGCTGACGCAAATTCATGATCTCGAGTTAATTAACTATTCCTATTGCCCAAATACCTGTAAGGAGTAATCTTTCACAGGGATTTGAGGCGATGGAAGAAAGGAAATTCGTGAGAGATGAAGGACAAGAGTAGTGACGTCATTGTATGACCAAGGAAGGACGGAATATTGCAACGAAACTGGACTGTGTTTTTTAAAATTTGCTTTGAATAAAATCCCAGAGGTATGTCAACGTCGGTTATGAACGTGTTCACAGTAAGAACCTTATGTCCAAAAGCCAAGTATTGTAATAGATGCCAAAATTCGGACACACTCATTTAAGAAGTAAAATTTGTTGCCATAAATGTGCTGAAGCCAATGACACCATCACATGGTACTAGCCAGATTTTCAAAGTGCTAACTGTGGAGGTCCCCCATCAGTCAGGATCTGCCTTGAGTGCAGCATCCTGAAAGAAGAAGGAGACTGAGGACATTAGCATATATGAGAAAGCATGAAGTTAGTTATTCATGAAGCTAGAGGAAAGTGGAAAGTTTGGACACACAAAACCCGTAAAAACTTCCTATCTGAAGCAGAACTAACATCACCCAGTGCAAGTAAGTAGTCAAACAGCTTGCAGCAGGAATAGAAATTGCTGAAATCAAACAAACAGTTAAATAATAAATATTAAAGTATATCAACTAACTAAATTGGTCGATCAAATGACTGCATCATCCCAGGATAAATCTAGGAGGCTGATACCGAATCACAGTCCGGAGCGCACCTTCCCGTCCGGGCTACTCTGTGAGGACTTCGTTATGGCTCGCGATCGGCTTCTCGAGAGAGAAGCAGATCGCAATCTGTCAGTCGTATCCCCCTCGCCAGGAGGTGCAAGGACCCTCTCTCCAAACATCCCGAGAGAGGTTCCCGGGAAGCGAGGAAAGAGGCGTCTCCCTCCATAAAAAGGAAATTAAACTGGTGGACCAAAGGCACTTCCAAACCATAAAACGTAATCTTCGCGTCGACCATTATACAATGGAACTGGCGAAGTCTGAGATCTAAAGTAAATAACCTTAAATTATTAGCCTGTCCTATGATCCAGATATTATAGTTCTCTAGAAATGCATTTAAACACACCTCGTCTCTGACGAGGTCTTTTCGCTGAGGATTACTACCATCTGTGTCGGAAGGATCGTGAGGTATGGGTTGGATGTGAGTCGCCATGTACATCCACCAAAGGCCTCCTTTTACAGAAGTGACTATTGATTCTACGTTGGAGTTTGTCGCAGCAACGTAAAAAAATTAATGGCAGTATCTGGCCTTAGTTCAGTATGGTCCAACCTGATACAGTGAAGCCTATGATGAGCTTTTTGCTCTCAAGGAACGTTTGCACAAAATAAAGTAATTTTGTGATTTTAATGCTCCATTATACGTTATGGGGTGTCCCTGTGGGTGGATGGTAGAGGTGAGAAAGTAGTTAAGTTGATTAATGAGTCATGATTTAATCCTTCTGAAAGATGTAGTCCGACGCGGGTGGACGATAATACGGTAATTTGAGCTTTATTGATATCACTTGTCTCTTCATCAATAGCAGCAAGTGCCTGTGGCCCACACCATTGACGAATCGTTGGGGAAAAGCATCATCTTACATTTTGATTAAATATTCATGCGACACTGTCGAGAACGCCTTCAGCACCTAAATTAACATAAAACGAGCAGGACTGGTCGCCTTCACAAGGAGCGTTCAGCTCGAAATTGTTGGAGAAACCATTGTGCATAAAGTAAACAATATTCAGAAAGTCGATTATTTTTTATAAGCAGCATTGCTATCCATTCCTAAATTCGACAGATAGCGTTAAGATAGAGTTCCATGGTGCGACAACAAGATTGAGCCCGCTTGGCGCTGTGCCGACGCAATAAGCACAGGCTTTTCAAAAATAACATCACAATATGAGAACTTTTGCAATACAAACAAGCAAACAGCTAGGGATCGTAGCAGTAAATAAGACCAAGCAAAAAGAGGACTCTGGGCAGAGATTTGTCTTACAATAAAACAGCATAATACCAAAATATCGAGGTTTGTTCCACTATCAATGAAATCAATAAGAAAAAATAATCTTTTAAAATCAAACATCATTCACGAGGGTCAACAATTTCGATTCACTGTAGAGGACATTGCTATTGCATCACATGCAGTTCTCTCATACAAGCAGCTCAGACAAACTACCAGCCCACATTCCTGACCATCAAGAAGCGGCTGTCTGAGCTGCAACCAAGTCACTTGCCACAGGAGATGACTTTGATTACAAAAAGATCTTACAATGGATGAGTTTATCCGAGCCCTAGAAGCCTGAGAGGAACATCCCCAGGCCCGATGAGATTAGTATGAGATGATTATAAAAGCATTACTTAATCAGATGACATGGATTAAGTGCTAGAAGTGTACAATGAAATTTGGAAAAGCCACACTTTTCCAAACTCATGGCACTTCGCCCACATCATTCCCATATTGAAAGGAGGGGTAACCCCAGACTTGCCATACAGGCTATTGCATTTTTTAAATTCCAGTAGTTTGTTTGTTGAAGAGCAGTGCGGCTTCCGCAAGACGCCAAACTCTCGATCAGCTATAAAGTTTGGACAGTAATATTCAAGAGGCATTGCCCCAAAAAGATTTTTGATTTCAGTATTTTTAGATATAGAAAAAGCCTACGACTGACATGGCGATATGGCCTACTCAGAAACTATTATGCTTTTGGATACGTGAAAACTTGCCTGTTTTATTCAACATTTCATTTCTGACAAACTTTGGCTGGTCAATCATTTTCCGACAATGTCATTTTTTCGGACATTTGGTCCAGGCAAACAGGGTCCCCACAAGAAGGGTTTGTCATCAACATTATTTTTATGCATGATTAATGACATATTACCAGTTCCTACCTCGGAATCTTAAATACTCATGTATGCTGATGACTGTGCATCATGGCACTCCAGCAATAATGCAGAAATTCTCAGCAAATCGCACCAATTGCACTGATATGATCATAACTGGGCCTCCAGTGGGGTTTTAAGTTTTCCAATAGAAAGACTATTGGGGTAATTTTTTCACGTAGGAGGAAGCCGAACATCAGGCTAACTCTAAATTTACTAAATTGCGTTTCTGTTAATAAATGGGGAGCTGATAGACAGTCTCTGATAATGGTATATAAAGCTCTGATTATAGTCTAAGTAGATATGGGTCAATCGTATATGTTCGGCAGCGAGAAACAAGTTTGAAAGGTTGGATGCATGTGCCTTGTTTGCGTCTGTGTCTTGGGCCCTGAAGTGCACTCGGATCGAGCGTTTTGAGGGTTTGGAGTCAGGAGTACCTCCCCTCCGATCAGCGCGGCTAGTTACCCCTGAGGCTATGCCGCAAAGGTGTCGAGACCCGAGACACCCTTAATGGCAATGGAAGGCACTAATCCTTGCCACAAGGACTCCCACGAACCTCGTCGAGAAAAAGTCGGTATAGATCTCTCTACCATCCGTACCCGGTTCATTCAAACCATAGGCGCCGGGGAAAACCCCATTTTCTATCATGGAAGCCTGGCTTCATCAGCCAAGCCATGGCGCCAGAGGTGGAGGACGCCAGAGGTTCAGAGAGATCCTTGTTAAAACACCCCTTTTTTTTCATATATATACCGGACGGCTCCAAGACAGATGAATGTGTGGGTGCGGGTGCAGGGTCGGACTGAATGTGAACTAAAGTCAGGGACTGCCGAATCATACATCGATCTTTCTGTGAACTTTTTGCCATTAATATTGCACTATCGACGACCACGATAGAATAGTTATTTTTTCAGATTCATTAAGTTCACTTAAGCTATTAAATCCTTAGAAACCACTAAAAAATTGGATGCTGGGTAATACCATTCGTAAGTTACATGGTGCCAAACAAATCAATCAAGCCATATGGGTGCCAGATCACTATGGTATCCCATGGCAGAACAGGCTGACAAATTAGCGGAGTTTCAACTGGCGATCTGGACCACTTACCAAGTCGTACAGATCTCAGGTGTTTTGTGTTCCCCTTTAGAAAAGCAAAAATACAATCTCCTGTGGCAAAGTGAGTGGACCCACTACAACACAGAAACAATCAAGCTAAACATCGAACTGTGGGGACACCAGCCCACAGAAAAAACGGAAGGGATGGGTGGTGTTGACGCGCTGAAGAGTTAACGCCACTAGGGCTAACCCACCTCACGCCATATATAGAAAAAATTTCCCTCCCCCAATGCCCACATGCACAAAAAACATCCTCACAATGGCCATTTCTCATGACACCTGCAATGAATACAATAATTACAGACAATCCCATAAAAAATACTTCAGAATGAAATAAACCTGCCACTCACATATCAAACTTTAACAAACGATGAAAAAATAATACATAAAGTAACGCTTTTCTAAAGGGACAAAACTTTGTCCTTACTATAGATTGATAGAATCAAATAGGATTCATTGGCTTAATAACATGACACATGCGATGGTTGATAGCCAAGAAACCAACGAAGACAAGAAGAAAGCTCGATGTGATTATCATCATTGCAGATTGGTGATTACAAAATCAATGTAATAAAATACTAAATAGCAATTAATCAATATATTATATATATATATATATTATATATATAATATTATATTATATTATAATAAAATCATATAAACTATATAGATATATATATATATATATATATATATATATAATATATAAGAAAATCAGGGACCAACGGGTAAATAGGTGAGATAGGTAGGAACTAGTAAATAATTCCTTGGTGCAAAATACTTGTGGCAGCCAATATGTGTAACTCACAAAGGGTTAGATACAAATAACAGTGAGGTAATAACAAAGCACATCCGGAAATCAAGGAAAATGGTAAACATTTAAGGATAGGTAGAAGAATCAGACTTGACCGATGGGGAAAAAGCAAAGGTGGTGCCATCTATGTGTAAAAAAATTTTAATAAACCAAAAATCACAAATTTAAAATTTGGTTTCCCTATCCCAGTGTCGGCCATCTCAACAATGGTCAAAAACAAAAAAAAACATCATGCGCACTGTGTATTTTTTAAATATACTGTGTATGGTATTAAATAGATGCATGCATTGGTAGGTATAATAAACTTTTAAAGCTAGTGTGTTATTAAGATGTATGTGAAAGTTGAGTAGGATTGTGGAAAGTCAATGTAAGGTTAAAAAAAAATATTGTTACGCTCTCTGCCCCCAACAAAGGAGGTGGGCAGACGGTTTGCTTCCCACGGGGTCGTGAACTTTGAACAGCCCAAGAGGCCCCGAGCACACAGCGCCCCAGAACCCAAACCACGAGGGGAAAAACCCCAAGTGGCGGGGCGGGGCACGAAATAAACACAAAATGACAGTCTTCCTTTATTTACACAAGTTATTCCCCTACACTTTTCTATAGGCACAATACAGGGGAAACCAGCATGTACACTGCACGATACAGCTTTAAACAGGGCAACACAAATTTTATCGGGGGGGTCAAAAGGGGCACACACCGGGTCTTACGGGGAAAGCAGCACCCAGCGCGTCTTTCGGTTTTTCCCCCGCTCCCCACTCACAGCATTTGATCATTTTCCCCGGGTCCCTCATTTTAACACATGCCCAGGTATCCTTTTTCATGTTAACACATGTTTCGCACAGAGAAAAAGCCCCACTGGTAGCAATATTAGACGTAAAGGTCAATAGCCCATGGTAAAGTATGTGGTGAAAAGGTAAAAGTTTAGGATAAAATGCTTTAAAAAGTCAAATGGTTCGGGTTTCCCCGGGAAAAGCCTTCAGAACTGAACAAAGGAGCCTTCATCCTTTAACCGGCCTCCATTGAGGACGGGACAAAAGGGGATGAAGAAGGAAGGGAAAGGGAAAGGGGTAGAAGAAAGGTCCAAGGAAGTATTGAGCACTATTTTGCCCCCCCCCCCCCCACCCCAACACACCACGATAAAATGAACACGTTGAGGAAAAGAGAGGGGGGGGAAAAGAGTGTGAATAAATATGAATTATGTGTAACCCTACAATAGAATGAATTAGGGGTTTTTAAAAGATATCTGAAATTATATAATCATCCTTTCCTTCGAGCTAAAAGCAACAAACATCAATTCGTGCTAAGGTTCGTGATTATGCCGAAAGCGCGGTACGGGCTTTAGATCCCAATGATGGCGCTGGCCCCATAAGGCGTTTTCGCTGGCGAAGTCTCAAATTAATTTAGTTTGTTTTTACATTAATGTCCGAAAGTTTATGGGGCCCCGGGGAACGTTACGTTGGGGTGGACCACAGCCGTTCCAAGTTTTTAAGAGTAGGGCCCGTATGTCTTGCATTTTTCTATGTATATCTTACAGAGAAACGCAGTGTTTCAACGTTTGGATAGCTAAGGTATTTTGGGTAGGATATAGGATCTGCACAGCAAAGTGCTTTGCTTTGTTTTTTAAATATATGTAAACTATTTTTGTCTTCTCGAGAAAACAATAAATGGGTATCATTTCTTTTTTTTTGGCGGAAAGTTGTGCCATTTTTTTAAGTAGGGACAGGCACTGTTACCCTTTTTTTAATCGGAAAAGTTTTTTTATCGAATGAGTTAGTATTTTTATAAAAATTTTGATAATCGTAATTCAGAATAAAAACAGTTTCATATAAATAGCATTCGAAAAAAAAAAATTTTTCCGAAATTTCAAGAAAAGAAAAGTGAAAATCTTGGGGCCCCCAACTGACTCTTATTTAATGATCAATTTTGGGCCTATCTGTGGGGAAAAAATCCCCAAAAAAAACAGTGGTCGTACATATACTTAAATAGCCCTTGTCTCCCTCAATGATGTTGCCAGTGATAGAAACTTACATTTTTTCTGATTAAATCGGTAACAGGGGATTTTGGGCCCAGAATTTTTGACACATATTAAAGCACAATAAATATTTTATATTCTATATTTATGAAGTTATTACTTTATTTGTTATCAAAAAAATTTTTTCAGTTTTTTTTCCCATCTTGGGGTGCACTTCTGTTGCGTGAAGTTTCTAAAAGGAAAAAACAGGGCTTTCGGGATTTTTTCAAAAAAAAGTGAAATTTAATGGTAATTTTCAGGTTTTGGCAAAGTAAAAAAAACCCAAAAGGGGCATGCCAAACCCCCAAACCAAACATGAAATGAGGGCCTAAGTGAATGAAAAAAGAGAGGGGGAAAGTACGTTTTTAGAAGGGGTGAAAGAGAGCTATCCGGGAGCAAGAGGGGGCGTCTTTAGCCCCAGATAAAATTTTGGGCCTGGGGGGTTTGGGAAAGCCGAGAGTATTCACGAAAAAATCTTAGACTACGAAATTCTCTTAAAAAAAATTAATGAGATTTGGAAAGTAATGCCAAAACTTTAAAATTTTTTTATAAAAGAAAAAAAATGGTTCGAAAAAGTTGATCGTTTGAAACCAAAGTGACGTAAACGTGTACATGCATAAAACCACTTTCGTGTCAACATCTAAATCATGCAAATTTATGAAAAAACTTTATTCAAAACATGAAAAAAACACAACCAAACGACCCTTGCCCTGCCTTGGCTTGCAATTTCAAAATTATTCCCGAAATTGAAAACTAGTCCTTTGACACACTATGCCCAAAAAAGCGGAATCAAACCGAAAAAAGCAAAATCACCAAAACACAAAAGAGAAGGGGGGAGCAAATTTCAGTTGGCCACTTTCGATACAAGTTATATAAGATTTTTTTCCCTTGTGATTTTTTTTATTTTTTTATTTTTTTTTGCAAAAAAAATGAAAGGAAAGTGTATTTGTGCTCGTGTGTGTTGTTTTATATGCGGTTACAAATGGTGTAGGGGTGCGCTTTAGGTGGTTTTTT
>NC_051399.1:38363907-38371407 GCF_015228065.2 Penaeus monodon
GGGTTCCCTCCACAGCCCACAGGGGGGGGTGCCCACCAAAAAACCCCATCTCTCACCCCAAATGGTTCCAAAAAAATCTCATGGACAAAACCTGCCATAAATACAATAATTACAGGGGAAAAATCCATAAAAAAATACTTCAGAATGAAAAAAACCTGCCACTCACAATATCAAACCTTTTAAACAAAACGATAAAAAAAATTTAATACATAAAGTAATCGCTTTTCTAAAGGGCGACAAACTTTATGTCCTTATATAGATTGTTTAGAATAAATAGGATTCATTGGCTTAAATAACCTTGGCCACATGCCGCTGGTTGATAGCCAAGAAATCCAAACGAAGAAAAAAAAGAAAGATCGATGTTATTATCATCATTTGCAGATGTGTTTACAAAAATAAGTTAATAAATACAAAATAGCAATTTAATCAATATAAAATTAAAAATATATATATATAATATTATTTATAAATATTATATATATATATATAATAAAATATTTATATTATATTAATATATATATATAAAATATAAATATATTACATATATAATTATAAACATATAGATATATAATATATATATATATATAATATATATATATATTATATATATATATATATATTATAGAAAAATCAGGGACAATGGGTAAATAGGTGAGATAGGTAGGACTAGAAAAATAATTCCTTGGTGGCCAAAATACTTGTGGCGCCATATATGTGTAAACTCACAAAGGGGTTAAAGATTACTAATAACAGTGAGTAATAAAAAAAAAAGGCACATCCGGAAATCCAAGGAAAAATGGTAAATATTAAGATAGGTAGAACCAGTACTGACTGCTGGGTGAATAAGCAAAGGTGGTTGCCATCTATGTGTAAAACAAATTTAATAAAACCAAAAATCACAAATTAAAGTTGGTTCCAAAATCCCAGTGTCGTTTCCCTCTCAGCAACAAAAGGGTCAAAAAACAAAAAAAAAAAAAACATCATGCGCACTGTGTATTTATAAATATACTGTTTTATGTGTATATAAATAGATGCATGCATTGGTTTTGTGTATACTAACATTAAAGCCTATGTGTGCTTATTAAGATGTATGTGAAAGTATTGAAATTGAGGATTGTGTGAAAAGTCAATAGTCAAGGTTAAACCAAAATAAATATTGTTTCGGGCCCCTCTGCCACCAAACACAAGGCAGGGAGGCAGGGGGGGACGGTGTTTCTATCCAAAAGGGTCGTGAACCACTGAAACAGCTCCAAGAGGGGAAACCGAGCACCAACCAGCGTCCCAGAAACCACCCAACACCACGAGGGGAAACGGCCAAGTGGCGAGGCAGGGCACGAAAAAAAACACAAAAATGACAGTCTTTCCTTTTTTTACACAAGTTATTTACCCTACCCCTTTTCTATAGGGCCACAATACCAGGGGGAAAACCAGCATGTCACACTGCACGATACAGCTTATAACAGGGCAACACAAAAGTTTATTCAGGTCACAAGGGCACACACCAGGTCTTCACAGGAGCAGCACCCAGCAGCGTCTCTCGGCTTGTTTCCTCCGCTCCTCCACTCACAGCCAGTTGCATCATGTTGCCCAGGTCCCTTCATGTTAAACACATGCCCAGGTCATCCTTTCATGTTAAACACATGTTTCGCACAGAGACAAAGGACCTACTGGTGTAGCAATATGCTAGACGTCAAGGTCATATAGCACTATGGTAAAGTATTGTGGTGAAAAACGGTAAAAATGATTAGGATAAAATGCATTAAAAAGTCAAATGGTTCATGGTTCCCGGAAGCCTCTCAGAAACTGGACACAAAGGCAGCCTTTCATCCTTTTAACACGGCACTCCACACTGAGGGACGTGGGGACAGAAGGGATTGAAGAAGAGAAGGAAAGGGAAAGGGGTAGAAGAAAGGTCCAAGGTAAGTATTGATGCACTACTTTGCCCCCCCCCCCCCACACCACACACCACCACGATAATAATGAACATGCGTTGAGAGAGAGAGAGAGAGAGTGTGAATGAATATGAATTGTTATGTGTAGACCTACTCATATAGAAACTGTAAACTTACTGGGTTTTATAAGATTATCTGTAAAAATTATAATCATCCATTCCTTCGAGCTGAAAGTCAACAAACATCTAATTTCGTGCTAAGGTTCGTGATTATTGCCGAAAGCAGCGGTTTATCGTGGGCGTTAGTATGCCAATGATGGCGCTTGGTCGCCATCAACGGCGCTTTCGCTGGCGAAGTCTCATTAACATATTTAGTCTTGTTTTTAACATAATGATCCGAAAAACGTTTATGGAGCGCCGGGGAAACGTTATCGTTGCTGTTGGGACCACAGCCGTTCCAAGTTATTAAGAGTATGGCCTGTAGTGTCTTGCAGTTTTCTATGTATATCTACAGAGAAACGCAGTGTTTCAAACGTTTGGATAGCTAAGGTATTTATGTGGTAGAATATAGATGATCTGCCACAAGCATAAGCTGCTTTGCTATTGTTTTTTAAGTATATGTAAACTATTTTTCTTGTCTTCTCGAGAAAAAAAATAAATGGATCATCATTTCTTTTTTCTTGTGCGGAAAGTTGTGCCATTTCTTTTAAGTAGGCACAGGCACTGTTACCCGTTTTCCTAAATCATCGGAAAAAGTTCCTTTTATCTTGAATGATGTTAGTATTTTGATAAATTATGATAATCGTAATGTTCAGTAATAATACAGCTTCAGTATTAAATAGCATTCGAAAAACAAAAATAAAAAATTCGCGAAATTTCAATGAATGAGAAAAAGTGAAGTCATTCGGGCCGCTAAACTGGACTCTTTATTAAAACTGATCAATTGTGGTTCCTATCTGTGGGTAACAAAAATCCACACACACCACACACACACAAAAAAAAAAAAAAAAAAAAAAAAAAAAAAAAGTGTGGTCAGTTACATATACTTAGCTTAGCCATTTGTCTTCCCTCAATCGATGTTGCCAGTGATATTGCAGCCTCACATTTTTTCATGATCTAAAATACGGTACTACCAGGCATTTGGTCTCTCAGAATTCTTGACACACTATTATATGCACAATAATATTTTATATTCTATATTTACTGATTAGTTATACTTATTTAGTATCAACAAAATTTTCTTCAGTTTTTGTTCCTATCCTGGAGTTGCACTTTCTGTTGCAGTGAAAGATTACTAAATGCTGATAAATAAACAGGGGCTTACTGTGATTCATTTCAAATAATGTGATAATTAATGGTAGATTACGTAGGTTTTATGGCAAATGTAAAAAATACCAAAGGTGGCATGCCTAGGAAACCCAAGCCAAACATGAAAATGAGGTCCAAGTGGAAGTGAAACTGAGAGGGAGAGAAACGTACGTTCTTAGAAGTGTGAAAGGAACTGAGCTATCCAGGAAGCAAGAGGATGCGTCATTGAGCCCCCAGATAAGATTATGTGGCCTAGGGGCCTTGGTTAAAGCGAGACTGTATTCACGAAAAGTCTTAGGACTACGAAATTTCTCTTTAAAAAAAATCCCCTTGATAGTAGTAGTATTGAGATTGGAATAGCTAATGCCAAAAACTTTAATAATTTTTTTTATAAAAGAAAGAAATGGTTCGAAAAACAGTTGTAACTCGTTTGTAAAAACCAATAGTGACGTAAAACGGTGTATCATGCATAATTCCACTACGTGTCAAACATCTAAATCATGCAAAATTTGATGGAAAAAACTACTTGCATTCATATTAACATGAAGAAAAAACAACCAAAACCAAACGACCCTTGCCCTGCCTGGCTCTGCAAAATTTCCAAAAATTATTCCAGAAATTGAGTAACTAGTCCTTTGCACACCACTAATGCCAAAAGGCGGAATCAAACCGGAAAAAAAGCAAAAATCACGCCACACACAAAAGAGAAGGGGGGGGATGCAAAATTATCAGTTGGCCTACTTTCGATACAAGTTATATAATGATTTTTTCCCTTTGATGATTTTATATAATTTATTTATTTATTTTTGCAAAAAATAAAATGGAATGGAGATGTGTATTGTGCTCGTGGTGTGTGTTCTGTATATGCGTGTTTACATATATGTGTGTAGGTGTGTGCGTCTTTAGGTGGTTTTTATTCGGTACTGTTGTGTTTGAAGATGCTGTCTTATTTATGTGTGCGTATAAACGGGTATCGTGAGATTTAGCCTAAGCTGAGGAGTTCCCACGTCAGGCTGCCATACGTCTGGTTATCGAAGTCCATGTTTTTATCCATACCACTTTATCAGTACATGAAAGCTGCGAGGAATATTCATCAATATTAATCTATTTACCTTGTGTTTTCAAAAAAGGTCATTACTATTAATTCTAATACTATCATAAGGTATTTATATTGTATATGGATGCATATCCTTTTTTGATCTAATATGTAAGAAAAAGACATTCAAAATGATATCATTCAGTCAGTCTGCATTAACTGTTAGTTCTATGTGGCGCATTTTTTTCTTTTTCTTTTCCATTCATCGAAGTTAAAACTTTCTGTATTCATTCCAGAGCTTTAGTGTTCACCGATCTTGTTCTTATATTCATTTTCGGCATCATATTACTTGCGCGGGTGCAAGTGGCATTCTGGTTTTTCACAAGCAGGTGCTCTGAGTTTAAGAAAATGCACTTCGCATGCATTAACCAAGGAATGTTAAGAGAGGCATATTAGGATTCATGAATCACTTTTAACTGGACGTAGGTTCATTATTTACTTTCATGTCGATACTTATTCACTTGATTTCACTTAAGCAGAATGACTTCACTTTCTGATCCACTTAAATCAGAATTTGGGGCCCGTAAAGTAATTTGCCACACCACAACACCACACACCACACACACACCACACAACACCACACACACACACACACACACACCACACACACACACACACACACCACACCACACACCACACATTACACACACCACACACACACACACACACACCACAAAATATATGTGTGTATACTGTGTTTGTGGTCTGTACGTTAAAAGCCTTCAAGAAATTGTGAAACAAATTACTGCTCGCGTAAAAAACCGATCCAGAATATAATTTTAGAGAATCGGAAAGTGAAGGTGCATTCTAATCCTCCTTAAAAAACCTTGTGGATTACCATATGGCGTAACGAATTCGCTTACGCTACACGGAGTTTATGTTTTATCCTAAAGATGTTCCCATAAACTTTAGGTTAAATCTATGCACCGGCCATTTCGTTAAGCGGAGAAAACTTTTGCAACATCAAGGGGCGGTGAGTATTCAAATATCATACTAGATATTCATAATATATGTGTATACACATGTAATGTATGTATAACTATATATATTTAATGTATATATATGTATATATACAAAAAATACATATGTATGTATATGTGTATGTATATGATTTTATATATATTTATATACATATAATTATATCTATATATGTATTAATAAAATTATATTTATATATAATATATATATATATATATATAAAATTAAATTATGTATGTTTTATATATTTGTACATATATACATATCCCACAATATATAAATGTATTATACACATATAGGAGAGAAATAGAGACACATTTATCTACAGACACCACTCCCCGCACATATACATATATACAATATTAATATATATATAAAATATTATAATAAAATTATTAATATATATAATAAAATTTAATTTTATAATAACCCCACCACACACACACACCACACACACACACACACACAACACACAACACACAACACACACACACACACCACACACACACACCACACACACACAACAACACACAAAAAAATATATGGTGTATACTGGTTTGTGTGTCTGTACGTTAAAAGCCTTCAGAAAAATTGTGAAAAAACAAAATTACTGCTCGCGTAAACCCGATCCCAGAATATATAATTTTAGAGAATCGGAAAGTGAAGGTGCATTCTAATCCTCCTAAAAAACCATGTAGATTACCATATTGGCGTAAACGGAATTCGGCTTACGCTACACGGAGTGATGTTTGATCCTAAGATGTTCCATAAAACCTTAGGTTAATCTATGCACCGGCCATTTCGTTAAGCGGAGAACTTTGCAACATCAAGACGCTGAGTATTCAATATCATACTAGATATCATATATATGTGTATACACATGTATATGTATGTATAACTATATATATTTAATGTATATATATGTATATATACATAAATACATATATATGTATATGTGTAATGTATATGAGTTTATATACTTATATACATATATATGTTATTATCTAGTATGTAATATATTTGTACATATATACAAAACACACATATATATATATAATATATATATATATATAGTATTAAACATATAGAGAGAAATAGAGACACATTCATCTACAGCACCCCACTCCACGCACATTTTAACATATATACAAATATTATATAATAAAAGTATTATAAGAGTTAATAATAAAATAATAGATTATTATATATTATAATTACACACACACACAAACACACACCACACACACCACACACAACAAACACACCACACAACACACACCACACAACACAACCAAACCCCAAAAACACCCCACCCCCACACACACGCAACACACACACACACACATACACACCCCACACCACAACACCCCACACACACCCACCACACACAGAACACACACACACACACACACCCCACATAATATAATTATATATGTATACATTTTTAACACACACCCCAAACACACACCCCCACCACCCACCCCAACACACACACACACACACACCACAAATAAATAGATATAGATATATAATATATATAATAATTATATATATAGATTTTACCCCCATAACAACACACACCACACCACACACACCCCACCCCAAACCACCACCACACACACACCCCAACACACACACCACACACACCACACACACCCCCACAAAACACACAAAACACACCACACAATATATATATAATATATATAATAAAATATATATAATTATATATAAATATAATATATGGATACTATATACTTAATATATATATATATAATTATAAAATTATATATATTTTAATATTATAGATATATTATATATATTTTATGTAAAGTAAAATGCACACACCCAACACACACCCACACCCACACACCACACACACAACACACCCCCACACAACACCACACACACCACACACAAAACCCCACAAAACACACACACACACACCACACGCCACATAAAATATGTATAATATATTAATAAATATATGAAATATATATATTATATATATATATATATTATATATAGATATATATATAAGATATAGATAGATATATATATAGTTTATAATTATAAAATATATATATATAATATAATATAATATAATTATAATATATATTATATATAAAATATATATATAAAATATTATATATAGCTGTGTGTGTGTGTGTGCACCGCATACCCCACACTAACACACCACCACAAAAACACACACAACACACAAAACATA
>NC_051399.1:38376407-38378907 GCF_015228065.2 Penaeus monodon
TTCTCTCCCTCTCAGTTTCACTTCACTTAGGACCTCATTTCATGTTTGGCTTGGGTTCTAGGCATGCCACCTTTGGTATTTTTACATTTGCCATAAAACCTACGTAATCTACCATTAAATTATCACATTATTTGAAATGAATCACAGTAAGCCCCTGTTATTTATCAGCATTTAGTAATCTTCACTGCAACAGAAGTGCAACTCCAGGATAGGAAACTAAAAAACTGAAGAAATTTTTTTGATAACTAAATAAAGTAATAACTGCTCAGTAAATATAGAATATAAAATATTATTGTGCATATAATAGTGTGTCAAGAATTCTGAGAGACCAAATGCCTGGTAGTACCGTATTTAGATCATGAAAAATGTGAGGCTGCATATCACTGGCAACATCGATTGAGGGAAGACAAATGGCTAAGCTAAGTATTATGTACTGACCACACTTTTTTTTTTTTTTTTTTTTTTTTTTGTGTTTGTGTGTGTGTGTGTGTGTGGATTTTGTTACCCACAGATAGGACCACAATTGATCAGTTAATAAAGAGGTCAGTTAGCGGGGCCCGAATGGACTTCACTTTTCTCATTCATTGAAATTTCGCGAATTTTTATTTTGTTTTTCGAATGCTATTAATACTGAAGCTGTATTATTACTGACATTACGATTATCATAATATTATCAAAAATACTAAACATCATTCAAGATAAAAGGAAACTTTTCCGATGATTAGGAAAACGGGTAACAGTGCCTGTGCCTACTTAAAAAAGAAAAATGGCACAAACTTTCCGCACAAGAAAAAAGAAATGATGATCCATTTATTGTTTCTCGAGAAGACAAGAAAAATAGTTTACATATACTTAAAAAACAATAGCAAAAGCAGCTTATGCTGTGCAGATCATCTATATCTCTACCACATAAAATACCTTAGCTATCCAAACGTTGAAACACTGCGTTCTCTGTAAGATATACATAAAAAAAACTGCAAGGACACTACAGGCCATACTCTTAATAATTTGGGAAAACGGCTGTGGTCCAAACAGCAACGATAACGTTCCCGGCGCTCATAAACGTTTCGGATCATTAATGTAAAAAACAAGACAAAAATATGTAATTGGGGACTTCGCCAGCGAAAAGCGCCGTTGATGGCGACCAAGCGCCATCATTGGCATACTAACGCCCACGATAAACCGCTGCTTTCGGCAATAATCACGAAACCTTAGCACGAAATTAGATGTTTGTGACTTTCAGCTCGAAGGAATGGATGGATATATAATTTACAGATAATCTTATAAAACCCAGTAAGTTACAGTTCTATATGAGTAGGTCTACACATAAACATTCATATTCATTCACACTCTCTCTCTCTCTCTCTAAAAACCCGCATGTTCATTATTATCGGGGGTGTGTGTGTGGGGGGGGGGGGGGGGGCAAAAGTAGTGCATCAATACTTACCTTGGACCTTTTTCTACCCCTTTCCCTTTCCTTCTTTTCTTCAATCCCTTCTGTCCACGTCCTCAAGTGTGAGTGCCGTGTTAAAAGGATGAAAGGCTGCCTTTGTGTCAGTTCTGAGAGGCTTCCGGGAACCATGAACCATTGACTTTAATGCATTTTATCCTAATCATTTTACCGTTTTCACCCAAAAATACTTTACCATAGTGCTATATGACCTTGGACGTCTAGCATATTGCTACACCAGTAGGTCTTTGTCTCTGTGCGAAAACATGTGTTAACATGAAAAGGATGACCTGGGCATGTGTTAACATGAAGGGGACCTGGGGCAAACATGATGCAACTGGCTGTGAGTGGAGGAGCGGAGGAAACAAGCCGAGAGGGACCCCTGCTGGGTGCTGCTCCTGTGAAGACCTGGTGTGTGTGCCCTTGTGACCTGATAAACTTTGTGTTGCCCTGTTATAAGCTGTATCGTGCCCGTGTGGGGACATGTGGTTCCCCCTGTATTGTGCCTATAGAAAAGTGTAGGGTAAATAACTTGTGTAAATAAAGGAAAGACTGTCATTTTGTGTTTATTTCGGCCCTGCCTCGCCACTTGGCGTTTCCCCTCGTGGTGTGTGGTGTTCTGGGGGACGCTGTGGTGCTCGGTGCCTCTTGGAGCTGTTCAGTGTTCACGACCCTGTGGATAGCACACCGTCTGCCTAGCCTGCCTTGTGTTGGTGGCAGAGGGGGGGACGTAACAATATTTATTTGTTTAAACCATTGACTATGACTTTTCACACAATCCTACAACTCAATACTTTCACATACATTCTTAATAAGCACACATAGGCTTTAATGTTAGTATACACATACCAATGCATGAAATCTATTTATATACAATTACACAGTATATTTATAAATACACAGTGCGCATGATGTTTGTTTTTGTGTTTTGACCCATTGTGCTGAGATGGCACGGACACTGGGATATGGAAACCAACTTTTAAATTTGTGATTTGGTTTATTAAATTTGTTTACACATAGATGGCACCACCTTTGCTTATTCACCCAGCA
>NC_051399.1:38380141-38382641 GCF_015228065.2 Penaeus monodon
ATAATATATATACTATATAATATATATATATATATATATATATATATATATATATATATATATATATATATATATATATATTATAGAAAATCAGGGACAATGGGTAAATAGGTGAGATAGGTAGGACTAGTAAATAATTCCTTGGTGGCAAAATACTTGTGGCGCCATATATGTGTAAACTCACAAAGGGTTAAGATACTAATAACAGTGAGTAATAACAAAGCACATCCGGAAATCAAGGAAAATGGTAAATATTAAGATAGGTAGAACCAGTACTTGACTGCTGGGTGAATAAGCAAAGGTGGTGCCATCTATGTGTAAACAAATTTAATAAACCAAAATCACAAATTTAAAGTTGGTTCCATATCCCAGTGTCGTGCCATCTCAGCACAATGGGTCAAAAACAAAAAACAAACATCATGCGCACTGTGTATTTATAAATATACTGTGTATGTGTATATAAATAGATGCATGCATTGGTATGTGTATACTAACATTAAAGCCTATGTGTGCTTATTAAGATGTATGTGAAAGTATTGAGTTGAGGATTGTGTGAAAGTCAATAGTCAATGGTTAAACAAATAAATATTGTTACGTCTCTCTGCCACCAACACAAGGCAGGCTAGGCAGACGGTGTGCTATCCACAGGGTCGTGAACACTGAACAGCTCCAAGAGGCACCGAGCACCACAGCGTCCCAGAACACCACACACCACGAGGGGAAACGCCAAGTGGCGAGGCAGGGCACGAAATAAACACAAAATGACAGTCTTTCCTTTATTTACACAAGTTATTTACCCTACACTTTTCTATAGGCACAATACAGGGGGAAACCAGCATGTCACACTGCACGATACAGCTTATAACAGGGCAACACAAAGTTTATCAGGTCACAAGGGCACACACCAGGTCTTCACAGGAGCAGCACCCAGCAGCGTCTCTCGGCTTGTTCCTCCGCTCCTCCACTCACAGCCAGTTGCATCATGTTTGCCCAGGTCCCTTCATGTTAACACATGCCCAGGTCATCCTTTTCATGTTAACACATGTTTCGCACAGAGACAAAGACCTACTGGTGTAGCAATATGCTAGACGTCAAGGTCATATAGCACTATGGTAAAGTATTGTGGTGAAAACGGTAAAATGATTAGGATAAAATGCATTAAAAGTCAAATGGTTCATGGTTCCCGGAAGCCTCTCAGAACTGACACAAAGGCAGCCTTTCATCCTTTTAACACGGCACTCACACTTGAGGACGTGGACAGAAGGGATTGAAGAAGAGAAGGAAAGGGAAAGGGGTAGAAGAAAGGTCCAAGGTAAGTATTGATGCACTACTTTGCCCCCCCCCCCCCCCCCCACACACACACACCACGATAATAATGAACATGCGTTGAGAGAGAGAGAGAGAGAGTGTGAATGAATATGAATGTTATGTGTAGACCTACTCATATAGAACTGTAACTTACTGGGTTTTATAAGATTATCTGTAAATTATATAATCATCCATTCCTTCGAGCTGAAAGTCAACAAACATCTAATTTCGTGCTAAGGTTCGTGATTATTGCCGAAAGCAGCGGTTATCGTGGCGTTAGTATGCCAATGATGGCGCTTGGTCGCCATCAACGGCGCTTTCGCTGGCGAAGTCTCAATTACATATTTAGTCTTGTTTTTACATTAATGATCCGAAACGTTTATGAGCGCCGGGAACGTTATCGTTGCTGTTGGACCACAGCCGTTCCAAGTTATTAAGAGTATGGCCTGTAGTGTCTTGCAGTTTTCTATGTATATCTTACAGAGAACGCAGTGTTTCAACGTTTGGATAGCTAAGGTATTTATGTGGTAGAGATATAGATGATCTGCACAGCATAAGCTGCTTTGCTATTGTTTTTTAAGTATATGTAAACTATTTTCTTGTCTTCTCGAGAAACAATAAATGGATCATCATTTCTTTTTTCTTGTGCGGAAAGTTGTGCCATTTTCTTTTAAGTAGGCACAGGCACTGTTACCCGTTTTCCTAATCATCGGAAAAGTTCCTTTTATCTTGAATGATGTTAGTATTTTGATAAATTATGATAATCGTAATGTCAGCAATAATACAGTATCAATATCAAATAGCATTCGAAAAACAACATTTAAAATTCGCGAAATTTCAAGGAATGAGAAAAGTGAAGTCATTCGGGCCCGCTAACTGACTCTTTATTAACTGATCAATTGTGGTCCTATCTGTGGGTAACAAAATCCACACTTGTGGACACACATAAAAAAAAAAAAAAAAAAAAAAAAAAAGTGTGGTCAGTACATATACTTAAGTTAGCCATTTGTCTGCCCTCAATCGATGTTGCCAGTGATATGCAGCTTCACATTTTTCATGATCTAAATACGGTACTACCAGGCATTTGGTCTCTCAGAATTCTTGACACACTATTATATGCACAATAATATTTTATATTCTATATTTACTGATTAGTTATTACTTTATTTAGTTATCAAAAAAATTTCTTCAG
>NC_051399.1:38392641-38398726 GCF_015228065.2 Penaeus monodon
CATGAAAATTTTATCTTAAATTCATGAAAGAAAATTTTAAAGTCATGAACAATATTGTCTATATTAGTTTAAGTATTTTACTTATGATTGCATGATATATTTTTAAAATGTTGCATGGTAATGTATGGAGTGCTCATAACAAGGGAACTATAAGCAAAAATTTTGTGCGTAACTTGATGTGAAAAATATTTTCATTTATTTTAAAAAATCTTTGCGAAATCAGTGATATATTTTTTTTATTGATTGATGTTAGTCAGCATTTGGGCGATTCCCGTTAGGGTTATATACTGCGAAGAGGTGGTAGAGCAAAAAAAAATAATTAATTAATTAAATTTAAATTTAAATTTAATCATAAAAAATAAAAAGTCCACTAGTGTGTAGCTTTGTCTACGCTAGTGAAAAAAAAAAAGTGCTCAGCTCAATTGCTTATATAATAAATAAAGCAAAAATAAAAATTAAATGTCCATAGTATGTAGCTTCGTCTCCGCTAGTTTTGAAAAAAGTGCTCAGCAAATTGCTTACTTTAATAAATGAAGCAAGAATAAAACCAGTGTGAAATAACTAAGTCTGTTAGTGGGAAATCTTGCCACTTAGTGACCAAAAAATATGCTCAAAATATTATATATGCTAAAAATAAATGATAAAAAAAAAATAACATAAATAAACTTAAATCAGCTAGTGAAAATTTTGTGTCCCTATTTGGTTAAATTATACTCAGAGTCTGTCACATACAATGAGTTCCACCTGTCATTAATTAATAAACAAAGGGAATGAAAAATAAAGCACTACTTTCATTGATTAGGGGGTCCAAGCGACAGAAGTAGATAGCTTTAATATTCAGTGTCAATACAAAATAAGATAGGGTTTAAAAAACATTATAATAATAGTAAAAAATATGACCATATTACATTTAAAAAAGTGAACTGACTTACCAACAAAAAAATACAATAGTACTGAATTGAAAGTAAATCAGTAGATAAATAGTCAGTAAAATCAATGAACAATTGAAAGGTTGACACGTGACGTGGTTTTATAAGGTACGGAAGAAAAGGGTCTATTACCAGTTAAATAGAGGTGATTTATTAGAATGCCAACCTCAGATCAAGCTGGGAAAGGGAAAAATCAGGGTTTCATGTCAGCCGCCAGCGAGAGCCAGGGAGCACTCCCTCAGAGAACATTATGACAATATGGACCTGCCCAGAGATGTCGCACAAATTTGTAAGAGTTTTACAGAGAAGTTGGAGAGGAAGGAGATGGACAGATTAGAAAAGGCTTTTGATATTCCGTATTTTGTTTCGAGCGGAATTGACAAACATCCTTCAGCGGCTCAGACAGTGTGTCCTGACGCGGAAGCTGGCTTGTATTATAGAGGCCAGATCCCCGCGATCTGAGTGGACTGATGAAGGGTTAATAAATGTTGTAGTTAAATACGCACTAGATAGCGCGGCAGCAGCAGCACAGTTGTGAAAGACTCAAAATCCAAGGAACTGGATAGCATTTAAGGAAATTTTTCCCCTGAAATATTTTCCAAAATCTTCCTCACTAGATGTTACTTTGACAGAGTTAGAGACCACAAAGATCCGCGGGGGGGAAAACTTAGAGAATTACAATGTGAGATTGCAGGTTCTTGTTGCCAAAGGCAATGTCAATAGATCCAACAAAGGAACCTCTAGTGCGCTATCTGGCAGGAAGGCGTTTTGGAAAAATTTTTCCACCGCCTTTTGCCCAGAGATTATCTGTTTCCCAATATGTAGACATGGGGAGCTTTTAGCACAGGGATTGGAGTACAGAAAAAAAACACCCAAGGCTAAATTAGTTTATGAGGAACAAGTAAATAATAAAAAATACTGTTAATGCCCTGCCTAAAAGGACAACCGAAAGCCACGGCACTGAATACAATAACCAAAGTAAAATGAATATGGCACCCACACACAGGGGTCTGATGCAACATCAGGTGGTCCCCAGCCTTCTACGTCCTCCTTCAGGAATTCAGTCAAAAAAGGGAAAATTTACCTTTCTGTACGTTTTGCAAGAAAAAGGTCATGACATAATACTTTTTTTACGATTCGGGGGACAAGCTCCAGGCCTTCTCGACAGCATGCTAACAATAGTGACTGTAACTGTGGAAGTACTGGTAATGCCAAAGAAAGCTTACCATTCGCATTAAAATTTGGGAATCAGCTGGTCTTACAATAATACCCATAACGACCCACATGGAACCTAGGAGAAAGTCAAACAAGTTAGAAAATCAGTGGGGAAAGGGAAAAAACCGACCAGCAAAAACCAAGGGACATGACTACAACCTTAGTGCAATCAGGTAGCCAAAATCAAGAAGTATTAGTACAAGTTCCAGTGCTACAAAATTTAATGGTAAAGGATTGATAGTTTAAATGTAGTAGTAGAAGGCAGCAAAAGAAGAGTTTTTTTGATACTGGTGCCGAAGTATCCTTAGTGCATGAATCCTATTGCCAGCTTCGAAAACAAGGGACTATACAAAGACTAACGTGAGTGTCCGTCTAGCAGATGGGTCTATGTTAAAACATCATGGATTGGTTCCATAACAATGTGGTTAGCAAAAATTTCCCTTTTGACTCATCATGCTTTGTAGTTAAGGATGTGGATCTCCCTACAGAGATATTTTTGGGGTTCAGATTTTATTCTTTCCCATAGGGTAGAGTTTTGTTAAAAACCATTTGAGATGCAAATAAAAAAAAACAAGGATACCTGCAAGGCTTATACCATCTAGCCACTAAAACCGTTTTTAGCTACTCTGCCAGGGGAAGTAGATGAAATTGGAGCAGATTTTTTAAGTGATTCTGATGAAAATACGTCTGAAGATTACCACATTATGGAAAGCACTCTCAGACCTTGTCGGCATGCTTTGCTACATCTCAGTGTGTTGAGGGTTTTTTTCAGGTGGTACTGTAGGGATGGTAGTCGGGAGTTGTCATAGCAGGGGGCTCTTAGAGGATAAATCAGGGACTCTTCATACCAAGAGAGCAGTTACTAATAGCACTTGTTGAGCAAAGGGTTGTACAGTGATAAAAAACCCAAAAAGGGATGAGTTTTGGGTTTTTAAAGTCCCATATTTAAACGTCCAAACCAGAGATGTAGAATTAATATCAGATTGCCCGTGGGGGATGTAACAGTGTTAGAAGGAATACCTTTGCCAAAAAAATAAAGTAAATCCAACATTCACGGTGAAGTCAAGTAGGTGCACTCGGCAATCTTCTCGTGAAGAGAAATTGAGAGAGCAAGTAAATACTTTTTTTCCCTTTGATCTACAAAGTAAAGAAAATCAAGTACTGCAAATGCTAATCAATAAGTATGGACAAGCATTTCATTTAAAAAGATGAACCTCTTACTGTAGCAACTCATTTCTTCCATGAAATTCGGACAGAAAGGAAACCGCCCAGTGTATAAAAGGCCATACCAAATTCCTGCAAAGAAATCGGGAGGAAATTCAAGACCAGATTGAGGACTGTTAGAGAAAGGGATAATAGGTGCTCTAGATCACCATACAATAGTCCTCTTGTCCCTGTAATTAAGAAAGACAAAACTCTTAGACTATGTTTAGATTTTCGCGCACAAAAACAAAGTAATCGAGGATGACAGAATCCCTTGCCTAATATAGATTCTATTTTGAGAAGTCTAGGTAGAAGTAGATTTTCTCATCATTAGACATGCGCCAGGGTTATCATCAAATTCCATTAACTTCTGAGAGCTGTCCTAAAAACTGCTTTCTCAACACCAAAATGGACATTATGAGTTTACTTCTCTGCCATTTGGCTTAAAGGATGCTCCCTCGTGTTTTCAAAGAGCAATTAATCAGGCTTTAGCAGGAACTAATAGGAAGATCAGCCATGGTATATATGGATGATTAGTTGTCTTTGGATCCTCATGGGAAGAACACCTGTACAATCTTGAGGATATTCTAAAAGATTAATACAAAGTAACCTTTCCTTAAAATTTGGGGAAGTGTAGTTTCTTCCAAGAAGAGGGTTAAGTATCTTGGGACATATAATTTCCAGTAAGGTATCAGACCTCAGGGAGAAAGTTGGAAACTCTGCGGAAAATTTCCAAACCAGTGGTATTGAAAGAGCTGCAGTCATTTCTTGGGCTTGCCCAAAATTATTATCGCAAATTCATTTTGAATTTGCACAAGTAGCCAAGCCTCTTACTGAAATGACAAAGGGTTCTCGGAAGCTTTAAAAACCGCAAAATCGTCCTTAAATGGTCAAAAGAAGCACTGAAAGCTTTCAATGATCTTAAGAATTGCTTGCCCAAAGAGGTAAAATCTTTCTTATCCAGATTTTGACAAAACATTCATTCTGAATACGGATGCTAGTGATTTGCTGTTGGGGTGTAACTCCAGCAACATGATAATAATGGGAATTTGGGGTCCAATAACTTTTTCAGTCGTACTCTGAATGAGAGCGAAGTTAAGTATTCCACGATTGAAAGGGAAACCCTAGCAGTATGTATGGTCTCACAGTAAACCGATCTATTATAAATAGGATTTCCAGTCAAGGTGGGCCCGTGATCCCTAGACACTTGTTTGGCTTTTTAATTTGCAGGGCCAAATTCACGGATTCTGCGTTGGCCGATGTCTGTTGCTGATTTTGAGCTGGAAGTTACTTACATAGCTGGGAAACAAATTGTGGGGGCTGATGCACTATCTAGAATAAGAAATGCAGATCACCCCCTTGATAACTATATTGTGTTGGCTTGTGACACGGAGTGGAAGAGAATCATTAAATAATGAGTCACAGAGAGATGTGATAGCCCGGGACCCACTTAAAGTTAGGATGGATCAGGATGCTCATCCATTATGGGGTCAGGTAAAGAGGTATCTCAGGGGTGAAGTAAATGAGTGTCCTCGATTAAACTATGATGTCAATGATTTCAAATACTACAAGATGGAATTCTCTATCATACTCATGTCAATTTATATGATCAGCTAGACACTCGAGTTTTTATTCCAGACTCGTATAAAAACACTGCATTGTATCTGGCCATTGCCTTCCCTTAGCAGGTCATGGAGGGGTCCAGGTTACCCTTGAGAGACTAAAGAAGTTTGCCCCCTTCTGGCAGGCATGTCAAAGGACGTCCCAAAATATGTAAAGTCCTGTAGTGTGTGCCCCTTTAAAAGTAAGCCAATGAGGGATGTGCCGCTCCGCTGCGTCGGTTCCCAGGTGTAAGAGAGAAATTTGAGCGTATACACCTAGATTTGGTAGGCCCTCTTCCTGTTACAAAGAAGGGGCCCAAAAAATGTGCTGACAGTAATTGATGTCCTGACCCGATTCTGATAGCTGTACCATACGAAACAAAGAAGCAAGGAAGTAGCCCAAGCTTTTATAACACATGTTGTCAGCCCATTTGGGGTTCCAAAAAAATGTATAACAGAGGTGGAGGAGAATTTATAAATGAAGTTTTTTAAAGACATTTGTGGGTTGTTGCAGATAAATAGACACAAATACAATCCATTCCATCCATCAAGTAATGGGTTGGTGGAGCGTGTAAATGGGACCATAATGCAAATATTGAGGAGTATGACTTTTGAAACCCTAAAGAATGGGATACACTGCTCCCTTTAGCTGTATTTGCATACAATTCTGCATATCATAGGACAATCCATGATTCTCTCACTTCCTTATGTACAACAAGGATCCCTCAATACCTTATTTAAAATTCTTTCATGATAAAAGGTCCATGGTACAATGTAGAGGACCTGAGACGTAAGACTTCTGTTATTGCAAACAAAGTCTATAATCGGTGCCAGCTGTACTTAGAGAAAGGTGCAGTTGACCGTGAAAGATACCCGTCACGATCCCGGGTGAAAGATATAGAAGTTGGATCACGTGTGTATATAACTTCTCAGCCCAAGGCAGGATTGTCTAAAAAATTACAACTTTGTTTGGGGACCTTACCGTGTAGTAGCCAAAGTTAGTGATATTGTCTACAGGGTAAAAAGCATTCGGTCTGGTCGTGAATTATTAGTGCACACTGATAGAATTAAAATAGAAGGATGCATGTCATCTCACGAGAGTAAAAAACGTGAGGAGAACATACCCAGTTCATGATC
>NC_051399.1:38398826-38406326 GCF_015228065.2 Penaeus monodon
TTTTAATGATAATGAAAATGATAATGATAATAAAAATTTGTAATGATAAAAATAGATAATGAAAATATTAAAAAAATAAAAATAATGAAAATAATAAAAAATATAATAATAATAAAAATAATAATAATAATAAAAAATTAATAATATAATAATAAAAAAATAAAATAAAAATAAAATAAATAAAAAAATAAATAAAAAAAAAATAAAAATAAAAACGATGATAAAAATTCATTTGCTATAATGGTTTTCTCGTATTTGCGTACAGGCTGTCTGTTGTTCTAAATACCCCCTGTATGAAAGGGAATGGCGGGTCACCATCCCTGGCGGGAGGATTTAAACGCGGGGTCAGCAAGATTGCTAGACGAGAACGCTACCTCTCGCCACGCAACTAGGAGAGAGAGAGGGGGGGGTAGGGATGAAGAAAGAAAGCCAGAGAAGAAGCTAAAACAGGGGAAAGAGAAAAAGGGAAAAGGAAAATTCCAAACATTACAAACGGAAAGAAAAGCAAAAGAAAAAATTTTTTAAGGGGTTTTGCGCTGGCTATATTGATCTTGTATTAGAAACACTGTCAAAAATTTTGGGACCCAAAATCGAAACTGGGGGTTTTTCCCTGGTGAACTGGGTCTTGAAGTCTTCATACAATACCTCCTACAACGATATCCCTACTCCTCTCCCCTTAAACACCCCAACACACACACACCAAAAACCACACACCACACAGACACACACACCACACACACACAAATTATAATTATAAATATAATATATTAATATATATTAATATATATAATATAAAATATTATATATATATATATATATAAATAAATAATTACATATATATATAATATAAATATAAATTTATATATAATATATATTATATATATAATATAAATATTATATATATATATATATATAATGTACATTAATATATTATAATATATATATATAATATTATATTATATAATATATATATATATAATAAACATACTACATATTAGATGATAGAAATAGGTAATAGTAGATAGATAGATAGACGTAAAAATGATAGATAGATAGATAGATAGATAGATAGATGGATATTATGTAAATGATATGTGTATATAAAAATATATGGGTATATATACACATTTATATATATACATATTTTTTTAAACATAATAATAATACACTGTGTGTGTGTGTTGTTTATATATTAATATTATATATATATATATAATATAATATATAATATATAATATTATATATAATATATATATATATATATCATATATTATTCAAAAATATACATTATTCAAATAAAAAGTATTTTTTAAATTTGTCTTATTTGTATATTAATGCCGATGGTAATAGATAGAAGTTTAATAGAGATCAGATAATAAAAACACTTAATTCATCCACACACTTTCTAACCCGATCCCCCCCCATCGACTGCCATGTGCCATTTCCTTCGCTTAACCCTCTCAAAAAGGGAAATTTTATATCAAACCCTCCTGGTCCCCGCCACCTCGACGCGACACCTTTCCCCTTTTTGCCTTTGCTCTAAACAAAGACGTCAGAACTTCTAACTGTACATTGAATTTCAGAAAATATTGTATTTTTTATTTCGCTGGGAAAAGATAAAAATTTATATCATTTTTTTTTGTGTTTTTTTTGTTATTTCTTTTTTTTTTTTTTTTTTTTTTTTGGATAGTTTTTTTCATATCGTTTTTATAAAGGAATGTCCCGCCTCTTTCCCTCTTTTCTTTCTTTCTCCTTGTTCCTCCCCCCCTTCCTTTCTCTCTCTTCCACCTCTTCTTCCCCTTTCCCCTCGTGGTCTTCCCTATCCCCCCCCCACCCCCCCTTCAATCTTTCCCCCCTTTTCCCCTCTTTATTCCCCCCCCCCCCTTATTTTTCTCCCCCTCCTCATTTTTCTTTCCCCCCTCTCTCTTTCTCCCCTTTTCCCCCCCTTTTTCCTCTTCACCCTTTCCCCTCTTCCCCCTTTCCCTTTTTCCCCCCCCTCCCCCTTTTCCCCCCTTCCCCCCTCCCCCTCTTCCCCCCCCCTTTCCCCCTTCTCCTCCCCCCCCTCCGTTCAATTTTCAGATCCTTTAAACGTAATCTAAAAAAAAGGCTAGGTCTCACGCCCCTTTTCGGCTCCCGTATTTGTCCCCTTTAATCCGGTCTCATTTCTCTTCTCTCTCTCTCTTCTCTCTCTCTCTGTCTCTCTCTCTCTCTCTCCCCCCCTTCTCTCTCTTTAATATATAATATATATATTATATATATATATTTTATATATATATAAAAATATTATATATATATATTTATATATATATAGATAGATAGATCATAGATAATAGATAGATATAAAGATGTAGATAGAAAGATAGATGATTATAGATGTAGAGAGATAGAAGATAGATAGATAGATATAGTAGTAGAAGAAGATAACAACAAAAAGATCGTATTTTTTCTTTTCGCAGCCGATGAGGAAGGGAAAGGGGTTGGTAAAAAAAACCAATAAAATGGATTATCGCGCCGGCTTATTTTAAATTTAAGTTATATTCTTCAGGGTGGTTCTTTGGATCGGAAAAACCGGCGGGGGATTGCACTGGCGAGCTACAGTACCGGCATTTTTTTTTTACACCAGATAACCATACTGATAGTTCAAAGCACATACGTACAAACAACAACACCCCATCACGTCGGGGAGAGAGGGGGGAGAAAAGAGAGGGGAGGGGGGGGGGTAGGAGAGAGAGAGAGAAAAAAAAGATGGATCACACACAGCGACAGATGAAGGGGAGGGGGGAGAAAAGGAGTGCTGTGCAACCTTGCTGCCCCGAGTTCAAATCCCGCACTATCAAATGAACCAAAAAAAGCTAGCCGAAACTAAATAAAGGTACAAGTCGCCAACCCGTTTTTTATTGAGTTATTACTGTTTTATAAATATCATTATCATTAGTACCCTACATACAAACACGTTGAGGGATAGATAAAAAGAAAGTGATGGAGGAGATGGGGACGTGATTCGGTAAAAAATACAAAAAAGGGATTAACTGACAGATATAATAAACAGAAAAGACAGCGAAAAAATAAACAAGATATAAAAAATTTTCCTTTTTAAATTTTTATTGTACGCCTCACGCGGCGAGAAGCGAAAGCGCCCAGGCTGGCGGCGACACCCGCCGAGTTGGGGCCCTGTCCGCGAAACGCGGGTTCCTGAGAAAAAGCATTCTTTGTAAAATGCTCGCTGGATTTAAAAAGAAAATTCCTAAGCGAGTTATTTCTATCTGTAAAATACAATACAAAATGTGTTTAAGTTTTGGTGTGGTGTATATATAAATTAATATATATAATTTTATATATATATATATATATAAATATTATTATATATTTTAATATATTATATATTATATAATATATTATTTTGTACATTAATATTATTATATATTTTATATATATAATTATTAAATATATATATATATAATATATTTAAATTAATAATCAAGTGTTGAGTGGTTTTTATATGCTTTGTGTGTGTGTGTGTGTGTGTGTGTGTGTGTGTGGTGTGTGTGTTGGTGGTGTATAATAATATATATATAAATATTATTTATATATATATATATATATATATTATATATATATATGTTTAAATATTATGTATATATATTATGTATATATATATTATATATTATATTAATTATAATTATATTAATATTAAATCAATTTGTGTGGGTGTTTATATGCATATATGTGGTGTGTTGTGTGGTACATTTTAAAAAATATATATTTTTATATATTATTATATTTTATATAAAATTATATATATATAATAATATATATATTATATATAATATATTATAATAAAATATTTATGTTATATTATTATATTAATATATTATTTATATATTTTATATATAATATACATATATTTAAAATTGTAAAAATTATTTGTATATTATTATATATTATATATATATATTAAATTTTATATATATATATATATATATATTATTTTTGTGTGTGTGTGTGTGGTATGTGTGTGGTGTATGTGTGGGTGTGGGTTGTGTGTGTGTTGTTGTTTTGGTGTGTTGTGTGTGGTGTTTTTTGGGTGTGTGTGTGTGTGTGTGATATACTTATTTAAGGGATTAAGTAGAACGTCACCAGCAGCAGGGGGGGAGCGCAAGGCGTGTAATGGGGCAGTGGGGCTCCCCACTTTGAAGAAAAATCGGACTGTCTGTTAAAATTGAGCGGGGCCCCGCCCCAAAGAATATTCCATTTTGGGGACATGATTTTCAAAAATATAAATGCAATTGTCTATCTGTCTGAAGTTATATTTTATCTATCTATCTACGGGTAATATGCATGTCTAGACGTTCGATTGCTTTCTTTCTGGCATATCTTGCAAAATAAATTCACTGATAGCTTCAAAACCCAGGCAGTCGCGCGTCGATGCATGATCGCGGCCTGAGGATGACACAAAACAAACGCATGATGTGCCCTCTATCCCTTCTCACCCTCCAATTTTCGGCCTAGTCCCCCGGGAATTACCGTTTACCTCCCCTTCAAGTGGCGGCCCCTGTTTGGTGTTCAACGTGCGCTCTTCATCGTTCCTTTTTTTACTTGTTTCCTTTAGCTTTATATTTACTCTCTCTATCGATCGTATTTATGCTATTTACTTTGGTTTTCAATTTGATTTTTGAATGATTAGGAAAATCTGATTTATAGTTTTTAAAGATGGGGGGAGTGGGGCGTGTGCATGATATATTGATGAGAATCTTTAGGGGATGAATGAAAAAGGCGCACATTGCAAAAGATTATGAGACCCTTTTTTATTACACTTTGTCAGATTACATCTCTATAAAAATATTAATAATAATAAAGACAATGATGATTGATAATATAAAATAAAGATAATAATAACGGTAATAATAATAAAAAATATGATAGTAATAACAGTAATAATAATAATAAAGATAATTAATAATAAAAATAAAATAATAATAATAATAACAATAATAACATTGATAAAAACGATAAAGTAAAAGCAGTAATAATAACAAAAATAAAAAAGAGATGATAATAATAATATCATTATTGTTTTTATTTATTATCAATTATTACAATTATTCTTACTATTAATTTTATTATTATTATTTTCATAATTAATATTATTTTTTATATTTCCCCTCTCACTTTTATTTTTATATTACTACTAACTACTACTTCATTGTCAAATTTTGTCATATTATTTTATTATCATTTTTATAACTATTGTTCAAAATACCAATAATTATAGTATGGGACAGTATGGAAAAATTAACAATAATAATGAATAATAACAACGTAAAGATAATGTGATGTAAAACAACAAAAACGATAAACATGATCTAAGGGTAGTAAAAATATAATAAAAGTAAAAGCATGATAATATGATGATGAAGATATATATAAAATTTAAAAATGATGATAAGAAATGATAATGATAAAGAAATGATAATATTTTAACTGTAAAGAAATTTTAATATTTAAAGATAAAAAAATAATAAAGGATAAGAATTTGAATATCAATCGTGATAATGATAATAATAAAAACAAAAATAAAATAATAATGAAAATAAAAAATAATAATAATAATAATATATTTAAAAATAAAATAATAATAACAAAGGGCAACAACAAAAAAAATAATAATAATAAGATAATAGCCAAAAACAACAATCCATTGTTTATTGACCGAAACCTCCCTGTGAAAAATGAGAGCGATGCAGCTGACTGTCGTTGTGATTTTCACGGATGGAAAAGTGGGAAAGGGGGCCCCGGGAAAGAAAGCTTGTTACAGAAACCACTCGCCTTGCGCTAGATTATTTCCTTCGATGAGAAGGGATAAATTTTCCCTTTAAAAAAGAGAAGAGAGGGGGGATATATAGTTTAGAGTAAGGAGGGAGGAGAGGAAAAGGAGAGAGAGAGGGGGTGGGGAAGAAATACTAAATACGAGAAAGGGAGGGGAAAGGCGGGAGAGTTAGAGAACGAGAGGGGGATCATGGAAGGGGGAAAATAGCGAAGAAAGTGAAATAGGAAAACACAATTTCACCAAAATGGGGAACAAAAATGTAAAAAGAAAAAAAGAGACGCGAAAAAAGGAAAAATGACGAGAACTGAGTGCAATTTCCAATACAGAATGGGAAAAAACAAAAGCTCAAAGGGTACTTGAATTTTTTACATAGAAGAGAGAGAGAGAGAGAGAGAAGGGGACAGACAAAAGACAGCAACAGAAGACAGAGACAGAGCAAAGGAATCCGAGTTGTCGCAAGATAAAAAAGAATCTCTCGGGCCAAAATTTAAACACGATTGAGATGAGGGAGAGGGCGTATAATCACAAAACCCCAGTAAACGGCTCATTTTAATCCAGGGCCGAAAAAAGCAACCAAAGCGTCGAAACGAGGGGACGTGCAAAGAGGAGGGGAGCGGGGAAAAAAGATAAAACAGAGAGGAGGAGGAGGTGGAGGAAGAGGGGGAGGAGGGGGGGAAGAAGGGAGGGGGGGGAGGAGGAGGAGGAGGGGGAGGGAGGGAGGGAAAGGGAGGAGGAAGGGGGGAGGGAAGAGGAGGAGAAGAGAGGGAAGAAAAGAAAATGGGGGGAAAAGGGGAGGGATGAATGAAGGGGAGGGGGAAAAAAGGGAGGAAAAGAAAAAAGGAAGAAAAAGAAAAAGAAAAAAAAAAAAAAAAAGAAGAAAAGAAAAAAAAGAAGAAGAAGAAAAAAAAAAAAAAAAAAAAAAAAAGAAGAGAGAGAAAAGAAGGGAGGAGGGGCCTTGGGGGGAAAAAGGGAAAAAGGGAAGTAAAAACTGGGAAAGAGAAATTTAAAAAAAAACAGCCCAAGGAAGAAGAGGAAATAAAAAAAAAAAAGCTTGAGAAAAAAAAAGAAAAAGAAAAAAAAAAGAGGATCAAGAAGGGGCAAAAAAAACAAATGAAAAAAAGAGAAAAAAAAATGGAAGAATAATAACCTAGCACCGAAAAAAAGGGAAAAAGGAAAACAAATAAGAAAAACCCGAAAACCGGGAGGTTTTGGATACACCCAGCAAAAAAAACAAAAAATAAAAGAAAAAAAAAAACGGGGGTAAGAAAAAAACGGGGAAAAATTTTAACCGTACAAGAAAAGAAGAAGGGTTGTTTTTTTTTTTTTCCTTTTTTTTACTTTTTTTTTTTCCTTTTTTACCCCCAATCCTGATTTTCCCGAAAAGAATTCCCATTTTTTTTCCAAAACCCTTTAAAAAGAAAAAAAAAGGCGGGCCACACCAACAAAACAACAAAACAAAACCAACCCACAAACAAACAAACCCCCCCCCCCAAAAAACCCCCCAAAACCACCCAACCCCACCCCAAAACCACAATTTTTAATTTTTTTTTTATAATAAAAAATAAACCCCAACGGTGGCACCACCCCCACACAAAAACAAAACCAAACACCCCCCACAACCACAAAACCCTCCACCCACCACACACACACCCACCCACAACAACAAAACCCCC
>NC_051399.1:38416515-38419023 GCF_015228065.2 Penaeus monodon
TATAATATCTATATATATATATATATATATATATATTAAAATGTATAATTATTTGGTAAATATATGTAAACACCCCCTCACCACACTTATATATCCATATATATTACATAAAATATGTGTGTGTGGATGAGAGGAGAAAAAAAAAAGATGCCTTTTTTACAATCGTTTTTGCCAGCTGTTGATTAGGTTATCTGGCTCTCTGATCCTCGGCCGCTGGTTTCATAAAAATGGAAATATCTGAGAGGAGACTTAAAGGAAGGGATGAAAGGGGGAGGGGGATGGGGAGGATGGGGAATAAGAGGAGGAGGGAGGAGGAGGAGGAGGAGAGGAGGAGAAAGAGGATTAGGAGGAGGAGGAGGAGGAGGAGGAGGAGGAGGAATTGCGAGAGAAGTCGAAGAAGAGGAGAGATAGGAGTGGTGAAAGGATAGGAGACATAGAGGGTGGTAAATAGGAGAGGAAAAATAAAGAGAGAGATAAGGGTTTGAGAGAAGGAAAATGGGATTACGTGAAGCGTCTACTTAGGAAATATCATGCTCTTTCAAGAGATTTTTTTTGTCTCAATGCATATCTCTCTCTCCCCTCTCTCTCTCTTTCTCTTTCTCTCTCCCTCCTTCTTCCTTCTATCTCCTCTCTCTTTCCTCTCTTCCCCCTCTGTCTTTCCTCTCTCCTCTCTTTCTCTCTTTTCCTTTATTTTCCCCTTTTTTTTCATCTTTTTAGTGTTTCTATCTCCCCTCTCTTCTCTCTCTCTCTCTATCATTCACTCTCTCCTTCCCCCCTCTTTCTGCCTCTTCTTATCACCCTCGTCCCCTCCTTCCCTTCTCCCGCCCCACCTTCATTCTCCCTCCTTTCCCCTCTCCCCGACCCTTACTTCACTCCCTCTCAATTTCTCGCTCTCTCCTTTCTCTAAACTTCCCAAACTCTTTCATCACCTCATAAGTTTGTCGAAAATTTTTCCCACCCCGTGCGCATCTCATGGAACTGAGAACGCAAAATTGTTTTATATTTCGCCAGATGAAATGCGAGTCCGTAAATATCCTTTTTGACGATAGTTTGATGGATCTCCAGACAGCAATTTTATAGAGTCGAATAAATCGGCCTTGAACGGTTTTCCACTCTTTTTCTTTGGTAGATTTACGTTTATTTCTTTCAAATAATCGAACGTCGAAATTGTAATGATCTCACTGGAAATATTACCCTGTAAAAACACCTCGCGAAGAGGAAATTATACGTTTCTGAAAACTGGATAGGCGTTGCATTGCTATCCTCACCAACAGGGAAAATGGGAAAGATCTCGATATTTCATTGCCTTTAATACCCTACTTATTTTGTAGTTGTGCCCATCGCACATTCACTAACTTTCCACATATATCAGCTTTTCTCCTCATACATCATACATTAAGGGATGAGAGAGCTCAATCACAGCTTAGCATACATGCATATTTAATCACATATCATGCTTACACTTTAATGATATAATACACATATCATATATAATTCATCTTTCGTATAGACAGACTGGGTCCAAGCACACACACATCTTACATGCACCAGACATGCAAACATACATACACGCACGTAAATACTTACATGGGTACACCCCTACATAGACACACAACACACCACACACATGCATGCATACATACATACATACATACTACATACATGCATACTATATACACACATACATTCATACATAATAGATGCATACATATATAATCCACGCATACAACATACATTATAAAAGATCAATTATACATATTACATCAGTCCCTTATCCACTTCCCTGATCACGTCCCTTGCCCTCTTTCGTACCCACAATCCTACCCCACTCCCTCTCATCCCTACCCACTTCCTTACCTACATCTCTGCCCACTCCCTTTCGCACTCCCTACCCACTCCCTTACTACAATCTGCCCACTCCCTTACTCACTCCCAACCCACTCCCTTACTCCCTACCCACACCCTTACCTATATCTCGCCCACTCCCCTTTCCACTCCCCACCCACTCCCCTTAAACCCGCATCACCGCCCACTCCCATATCCCCACCACAAAAACCCTTACCTATATATTGCCCATCCCTTAAGCACTCCCTACCCACTCCCTTTCCTACATATCTGCCACTCCCTTACTCACTCCCAAACCCCCTCCCTTACTCCCTACCCACACCCTTACCTAAAATCTCTACCCACTCCCTTACTCACTCCCTACCCACTCTCTTACCTGCATCCCCGCCCAGCCCCCCCCCTCCCGCAAGACACAACACCATTAACAAGGCTTCCCTAAGGCAAATCACGTTAAGATGGTCCTCTCTCCGTATCAGCACGGGCCCTAGGGTGATTCGGGACACATTTCTGATAATCTTTTTCCAGCACTGGGGTTCCTTTCTTTTGTTCCTCTGTTGTTGTTTTTTTCCTTTTAAATCTGTTCTGTTTCTGTTCGCTGTCTCGTTTTCTTTTCACACGCACACGCAATAAGTTAAAAACCGCTCCCCCCCACAAATTATATGA
>NC_051399.1:38499123-38504123 GCF_015228065.2 Penaeus monodon
ATCAGAAAATCGGAGGAAAGATAATATGATAAGAGATGTAGGAAAGAGAGGAAGGAGAAGATAAGAAAAAGTTGGAGAGGTATTGTGAGATGATAATGCGCGAGATTATCATACAGAAGTAGCAGGATGGTGGCCATATGAACCGATATAGGATGGGTGAAAAAATATTAATATCCTCATCTATTTCCCAGCATCAGTGCCGCTGGGAGGATAAATCTAGCAAAAGCACAAGTAATGAAGGTCTTACCAGGCTCTCCAGAGATCCTTGGACGCGTGTTCTTCGTCAATGATAGAAATAAATGGAGGAGGAAGAAGAAGAAGAAGAAGAAGAAGAAGAAGAGGAGGAGGAGGAGGAGAAGGAGAAGCAGGAGGAGGAGGAGGAGGAGGACGAGAAGGAGGATGAGGATGAGGATGATGATGATGATGATGATGATGATGATGATGATATGATGATGATGATGATGATGATGATGATGAGGAGGAGGAGGAAGGGGAGGAGGAGGAGGAGGAGGAGGGGGAGGAGGAGGAAGAGGAGCAGGAAGAAGAAGAAGAGGAGGAGGAGGAGGAGGAGGAGGAGGAGGAAGAGGAGGAGGAGGAGGAAGAGGAGGAGGAGGAGGAGGAAAAAGAAGAAGAAGAGGAGGAGGAGGAGGAAAAAATGGATATGCTTATGCATTCTCCTGTGAAAAGAATATCATTAAAAATATTTCATTGTGATATTTTTCTTCGAGTTGTTTTTTCATTTTCTTAATCGTCGTAATCATATATAAAAGAATATCATGTAATCTGTTTTACATAAAAATGTAAAGAAAGAAGAAAATATAAGAATAAAAGTGATATCGAATTGATCTAAAGGGAAAACTAAGGATAATAATGATAATGATAATGATAATGAGGAGGATAATAATAGTAATGAGAATAATAATAAAAACAATAATAATGACAATAATGATAATGATGATGTTGATTATGACAATGATGATGGTAATGAAAATGATAATGATAACAGAATATGGTCATGATAATAATAACAATAATGTGATAGAATAATACTGATGACAAAAATTATAAACATAATGATGATAATATTAATGATGATAATGACAATAATGGTAATGATAAAAATAAGGATACTGATAATAGTAATAATAATAATAATAATAATAATGATAATAATAATAATAATAATAATGGTTATTATTATTATCATTATTATTATTATTATTATTATTATTATTATTATTATTATTATTATTATTAATTATTATCATTATCATTACTTATTATTATTATTATTATTATTATTATTATTATTATTATTATTATTATTATTATTATCATTATTATTATTTTATCATCATTATTGTGTGTGTGTGTGTGTGTGTGTGTGTGTGTGTGTGTGTGTGTGTGTGTGTGTGTGCTTGTATTTGACTCTCTTTTTCACTATCTCTCTATCTATGAGTCTGCCTCTTTCTTTTTTTCATCTCTCTTGCTGTCGCCTTATATTCATCTATGTAACCCGTCTGCCTATCTGTCTATTCATCTATCTATCTAACCAACTTCCGCCCTTATTCTTCTCTCTCTCTCTCTCTCTCTCTCTCTCTCTCTCTCTCTCTCTCTCTCTCTCTCTCTCTCTCTCTCTCTCTCTCTCTCTCTCTCTCTCTCTCTCTCTCTCTGCCTTTACAGATTTGTAATATCCATATTACAGATCTTTCCAAAAACATTGCCCTCCTCTTCCCTAAGAAACAATTCTTACGACAAATCCAACATGTTTAAAAAAAAAGTAAAGAAAAAAAAATGAAAACATATCCAGAAATGTCTCTCCTGAAATAACATTCTGTGGTCTGGCAGAACATGCGTTGGTGGTCTCAGTCAGGTACTCGGATTAAAGGAGGGTGTGTTGCTTTCCCTTTGGCGTTGCTTAACTAATAACCTGAACTTGTTTTGATCAAGTGGCGTGCGCAAGTGGGCGGAATTTCTCTTTTCTTCCTTTTAAGTTATTTGGTTTCATCTTCTTTTTTTTCCCCCGTTTTGTTTCTTTAGTTTTATTTTTTTTTTTGTGTCTTTATCTTTACTATCTTCTTTATTCCTTTAGATGTACGCAAGGAAAATTATTTTGTGTACACATGTGAGCAAAGTTTCGTAAAACGAAAAGTTATTTAATCTTTAAGGTTTCCTCACTTCACATACTATCACTCTCGATCTATCATGAATGAAACCACACACACACAAAAAAAAAAAATACATACATAAAAAATAAGTTAGCTATCAAATGCCCCCCCCCCCTCAACATACATCGCATCAAAGAACCTTATCATTTCCCATGGTAAAGTGTGAACGCAATCTTCCCTCAGGTAGATGCCGTACCTGAGGCCTCCTGGGACTTCATCAGCTCGGACCTTTCTCTCGCCGCCTCAGTAATGCAACGGCGAGGGGAGGCTGCGCGCTGAGATTAAGTCCCCGGGGTGCGGGGCTTTGAATTTGGGGGCTGAAAGATTCTGTACATGTATACGAACTGGCAGGATTTAGGAGTAGATCATCTACGTAGCTTGCAGCGAGAAAATTACCGTATTGGATATAACTATGCGTGGCTTTTGTGAACTTTCAAAAAAGCTTTAGTAGAACAAGAGGCAATTATGAATTCGATGTGCAAACATAACGTAAGACTACTTCTAGTTAACTTGAACGGCAACAATAAGAATTCACGAAGCTTCAGAGGAAACATAGACCGTAAAGGGCGTGAGACAAGCAAATCCAGTATCTTCAATTATTCGCCTCAAAACTGTTTTCAAGAAGACAAACGACAACGAATGATGTCATTTTCCTCTTAGAAATTGCGGAGAATCTGCAGATCAGACACCAACCTCGTTACGGAGAATTTGAAAATGAACTTGACAACGAACATCCGCGAATAGTAATAACACCAAGGATTAAGTCTTATAAAAAAATATAATGAGCTTTAATGAGAGTTAATGGGTACACATAATTGATTCACGTGCTCAAGCTTCATAAAGATCAGTAAACCAAGGTAAAAGTATTCTATTTATTAGTATTACTATTAGACGAAAAACATTAGAAGCCACAGGCAGACCACAATGAGTTACAGTAACTTCAGAACTAAGCACAAAATGGACCAAAAGACATTACAGAACAAGGTGACTTAAAGACACGAGCTGGATATATAGCTAGAAAAGAAGCAAGGAAGGAGCTGGCTGACCAAGGAACAGTGAACGTATAGAACATACAAACAGACTAGCGCAGCGCCGAGGGGCTTGGGGTGCGGCCTTTGTTAGTAGTATTAACTGCTGCGGATTATACATATATAGAGAGACATACATACGCACACACACACACATACACACACACATATATATATATATGTAATATATATATATATATATATATATATATATATATATATATATATATATATATAAATATATATATATATATATATATATATATATATATATATATATATATATATATATATATAAACACACACACATATATATACACAAACATATTTATCTATCTAAGTATATATCAATATATCAGTATGAGCAAAGAAAAAAATGCAGTGTTGACCTAATGCCATCCTCATCCTGACCTCTCCAATAATCGCTAAAAGCAACAGGAACTTTAGGTCTCTCTCGCGCTAAAAACAGCATATCCCCTCCCCTCCTATCCGGAGACCCCCCCCCCCCCCGCAAAAGGCGAGATGTAAACAAACAGCGCTCGACATTGACCGGAGTCGAAGCGTGCCGAACCCTCCGGCGAGTCGAATCGTCGTGACGGCGAGCACAGCGAAGCGAAGAGCAGATTTCACTCATGGTCTGCGCCTCACACGCCCGCGACCTCTTTCTCAGCGTTTTCCCCTTCCATTTTCCCGTTTCTTTTATGGATGGAGTGTTTTTGAAGGCGGTGGTTATTGACAGCCGGTGGAAAGTCACACACCCGCCAGTCTGCCATAATGTCTTTGCTTTAGGGACTTCTTATCTGAGTTTTTTGTTTGCGCTCGCACACACACACACACAAACAAATAAACTTTTCACACACACACACACACACACACACACACACACACACACACACACACACACACACACACACACACACACACACACACACACACACACACACACACACACACACACACACACACACACACAAACAAGCACGCATGTATGTATATATTCACATATTTCTGTCTATCCATCTATTTGCACACGAACACATACGCACACTTGTATAAATAAATAAATAAATATATATATATATATATATATATATATACATATATACATATATACATATACATATATATGTATATGTACACATATACATGCATACATATATATACACACACATATATATATGTATATATATAAATATACATTATATATAATATATATATATATATATATATATATATATATATATATATATATATATATATATATATATATATATATATATATATATATATATATATCTGTGTGTGTGTTTGTGTGTGTGTGTGCAGATACATATATATATATGTATATATATATATATATATATATATATATATATATATATATATATATATATATATATATATATATATATGTATGTATGCATCTATGTGTACGTGTGTGCAATTATCATCAATGCTATACTTTGTACTTTCCATTACAACATATCCACTAATTACGTAATATGTTTACCTTCCACAGGCTGTAGCGACCCTCAGATGTTCAAGCTTTGGTGAGAGGACAGGTAAGAGGAGTTTCATTTCCACTGATAACAGATCCAGACGTAAAAATCATATTATTAACTCATAGTAGAAATAGTTTTTGATCAGGTGATATTTTGAATAGAAATACTTACACGGGATATTTTGCGATTTTTTCTACCATGTACAGTGTAAGTATGGTGATAGCAGAAGAAGAAGAAAAAATTAATTGCGCAAAGGCTGGGGTGAACTCGATTCTCTTTCTCTCTCTCTCTCTCTCCCTCCC
>NC_051399.1:38529123-38534123 GCF_015228065.2 Penaeus monodon
AGGATAAACTCGATATCTGCAGCCACCAACGTACCCCCATACTTCAAATGTCGTAAAATTTCCAGATAAGCTTCAGTCTCTCTTCTCTCAAGCTGGTTGTCATGGTAACGATAACATACCTTTTTTTTCGTGTGAAATGGAATAGGTCCTTTGGTTGACGTGAAATGTGTAAAAAAAATTGGCTCGCTACCAGCCAATATATATATATTTTTTATCGGGAAAAAGGTGTTACACTATCTCTATATCATTATTTCGTTCTCCCCCCCCCCACACCTTGTTATTCGGGCGGAAGAAGTGTCGACGATGGCGATTTCCTTTGTCACTGTATCCCCCTTCTTCCTTTCGTGCTGACTGTCACTGAAAAGTAAAAATGATATTACCATCCACGACAGACCTCAACACAACACCTCCATAACGACGAATAATTCCAGGATACGGAAAAGCGAAGTTGTCAGTGATGCGTATTTCTTATTTTGTGTTTTGGGAATTATGCTTCCATTTCGGTGTGAACAGAATAGACCGGTTACGAAGCGAAATTAGCACTGATACACATTTCTTATTTCGTGTGTTTAAGGTTGCGTTTTGATTGTTCATCGTGGAACAAATTACTGTGGGAATAATACTATGCATTCATAATGTTAGTGAACGGTGAGAATGATAACGTCGCAAGAACACAATACTGAATAACTACGGTTCTGATGTTCATTTCACAGAATCCTATTCAAAATTTTGTGAAGAAAAAGTGTTTCCTAAAACTTACATATTTCTGTGAATAATTATCATAAAAAATATAATACGAGAATATAATATGAAAGGGAAATAAAAATAAAACAGAATAATTACATTAACGAAAATATTTGTCATTGTTTATTCATATCAAACATCGCCGTGATTTATTCAAGACGACCACATTAATTAAATTGGACGTCCTTTAATAATATTACAAGTGTTCATATTCGAGACAATAGAATGATGAATTATAGGTGCTGCTAATATCAAAATGAAATGTGGAGGATAAATAAATAATGTGATAAACATTACGGTTTTATATGATTGTAATTGTCATAAACATGAAAATAATACTGCACAACATCATAATACTTTAAAGAGAATAGATTTTGTTGTACATTTAATTATTTATTTACTTTTCTTATGAAGCGTACACTGGCAATAAATCTTGTAAATAAATCCTAGATTCATAATTGGCTCAGTAAATCAAGAAATCGACTAATTAACAACAAACACAAAGAAACGCCCAATTAGTCGCAGACGGCAAGCATATCCTTCCCCAAAGACAAAGGAAGCACATTTACAGCTGTTAAACGATGATGTCAACATACATAGTCTATCAAGAGAAAGAGACATCACCAGGTTACGCTGAACTGGGAGAAGAGAAGAGAAGGGAAGAGAGAGAGAAGAGAAGAGAAGAGAAGAGAAGAGAAGAGAAGAGAAGAGAAGAGAAGAGAAGAGAAGAGAAGAGAAGAGAAGAGAAGAGAAGAGAGAGAGAAGAGAAGAGAAGAGAGAGAGAGAGAGAAGAGAGAGAGAGAGAGAGAGAGAGAGGCAGGAAGGCAGGAAGACAAGAACTCTCCAGCAAGGAGTGATCTCGACTGCATAAATTGCACTGAATAGAGAGATTTACAGCTTTATCATGCATTCAGATCGACAAGCACACAATGGGACAAGGAGATACATGAACATGCATAAGTTACCCCATCATAAACAACGGTTGGGGGACCAAGAACAGGCTGCACCCTCTGTTGAGACTCGAGAGATGAAAAGAAATAAGGAAGTAAAAACAGACGAACAAAAAGTTCATATATGAATAAAGTGAATGAATAAATAAAAAAAGGAGAGGAGAAGAGGATGAAGATCAAATAATAATCACATCAGTAATCGTCTGTGAAGATCGTCCCACGGAGGTTGCTAATCAACATAGCAATGCCGAGGGTGAGGAGGACAGACACTGTGACCTCTGAGAGACGTATATGTGCTTTATAGGAATGATGGTGCGGCTTGAGTCTGGACTCTCAAAATAGCAATGGTACGCCTATAGGGAATGGTAATCCTAAATGCATCGTAAAGCGATATATGTCCGTGATAATAATAAACGAGCAACTATAACATGGAGCTTGGTAATAAGAAAATGATACATAGTATTATTACAGTGAGTGATAAAGGGAAAGGAGGGGAGGGCAAACAGTGAAAAAGTATTATTCATTATCTATTTATTTACTCATTTATTTATCTATTCATTTATTTATTTTGCTATTTATTTATTATTATCATCATCATTATTATTATTTATTTATTTTATTTTATTTTATTTTTTCTTGAGAGAGAGAGAGAGAGAGAGAGAGAGAGAGAGAGAGAGAGAGAGAGAGAGAGAGAGAGAGAGAGAGAGAGAGAGAGAGAGAGAGAGCAAAAGAAAGAAAGTGAGAATGAAGAAAGGGCGTGAAGGCCGCAATAAACGGATGAACAGAAAGAGAGCTAAAAAAAAAGACAGAGAAATAGATAGTGGCTGCAAATCCTTCCACGAGTACAACATACTTAAAGTACATAATGGAAAGGGCACTCAATCACACCATTGCAAGAACGCAACACCACAGAGATAACTACGCCTACTAACAATCGCTCAGGACCAAGGCAGAGTCAATCTCAGACACACTAATGCACCCTGTATATAACCTGCTAAGTCTCCCTTGAGGACCGAACCGAGGGTAATATCCCCTCAGCACGAAAGACGATTGGATCCCAGATGGTATACATAATGAACCAATGAATGTTACTAAGGTGGTCCGTTTAGGTTGACGAGGATTTCTAGGGCTTGATGCAGCTTAACATTTTCTACAGGAAAAATAGGTTATCATTTTGTGGCTTGAGAGAGAGAGAGAGAAAGAGAGAGAGAGAGATAGAGAGGGAGAGAGAGAGAGAGAGAGAGAGAGAGAGAGAGAGAGAGAGAGAGAGAGAGACGAGAGAGAGAGAGAGAGACTCTCTGTTTACGGAATTATGCTTCCATTTTAGCGTGAACAGAATAGAGCACGTAATAGTTCCGGCTTGCGATGAAGTAAAATTAGCACTGATACATATTTCTTATTTTATGTGTTCAAAGTTACGTTTTGATTATCTATCATGGAAGAAATTATTGCGGGAATAATACTATGCATTCATAATGTTAGTGAACGGTGAAAATGTTAACGTCGCAAGAATACAATACTGAATGACTACGGTTCTGATGTTCATTTCACAGAATCCTATTCAAATTTTAGTGAAGAAAATCCTTCTTGAGAGAGAGAGAGAGAGAGAGAGAGAGAGAGAGAGAGAGAGAGAGAGAGAGAGAGAGAGAGAGAGAGAGAGAGAGAGAGAGAGAGACTTTCTGTGACAAAAGAAATTGTTGCATTTGTTGGTTTTATTCACAAATTACAAGGGTAGCATAATTTACGTCAAACATGATATCGGTAGATACCAGATAAACACACAATAGGGAAGCTCTAGAGATGACGGAATCTAATGACAGAAGAGGTGTATGAAAACAGACCAGGTGCTCACGAAAGGGCTGTATCAGGTAATGACTAGCGTCTGAAGGTCCTAGGAATTCCACTGACTACTATTCTTCAACACGTATTCCCGAGCTTTTGAAATGCACATTTTAGTACTAGTGAACGCAGAACGCCTCTAGCAGAATGTGTGCAAGACTCTATTCTCTGTGGATAATGCCATTACCACCAACCAGAGCCCGCAACGCCCTGGTAGACTGAGATAGACTACGAATAAGTCTCTAGATCATATCTTATTCGAAATTTCAGGTGCTTCTAGTATTTTGAATATGAGGACTCATGTATGGCGTACATTTGCTCAACCAGACACCATCCAACATTGGCTTTACGTTGATATGATTATTGCTGTATGCCGAGAACGAGGCTGAAATACAAATCGCTTCTAGGTTTCCTAAAAGCCTTTCAGATGGAATCCAAGCAACTTCGTAGGCGCGAAATATTGAGCGATGAAATATCCAACGCCAAAATTGGATGTGTTCATGTAGGTCATCCCTACCTTAAGGTCTTTGAGAGAATCAATTTCACGCAAAAAATTTTGTCGCAAAGGAAAAAACCTTTGATCTCCAGCACTGAAGTTACGTAGTAGGATCAAAAGCACTGAGTTATTCCAGTCACTATGTCCATGTTCCTTATAATACTGATTAAAAAGGAGAAGCGATGTACACACGCAAACAAGCAGACTTTTTCACCCCTTGCATACTTAACTAGATATTCTTCTCTCATTTTTTGATTGTTTGTCTGTCCGCATGTCAGTGTCTGTTTGTCTGTCTGCCCATCTGTCTGTCTGTCTTTCTGTCTGTCTGTTTGTCTGTCTGCCCATCTGTCTGTCTATCTTTCTGTCTGTTTGTATGCCTATCTGCTCCCCACTCTCTCTCTGTCTGTCTCTTTCAGCGTGTCTGTCTGTCTGTATGTATGCCTCCCCCCTCCTCTGTCCTTATATTTCTTCCGTTTTCATTACACCAGGAAGTAAATCGGTTGATATTAACATAAACAGCCTCGCCACCGAACCTGCCTGTGAGATTTAAAAAAAAAAATAGTGGCCAGAGGAATACGAATCCGATTAATTAAAAGAGATTGAGAAAGAAAATGATAATGACTAAAAAAGAAAAAGAAAGAAAAAAAGGTAATGTCAATGCCTTCAGGTCTTTCATGGTCAATAATTTTATTTTCATTTCAGAAGATGGATAAATGATCGATGTGGATCATCTTAACCTAGATTTAGTATCGTATGTGTGTACATGTATGTGTTTATGTTTGTGTGTGTGTGTGTGTATGTGTGTGAGTGTGTGTGTGTGTGTGTGTGTGTGTGTGTGTGTGTGTGTGTGTGTGTGTGTGTGTGTGTGTGTGTGTGTGTGTGTGTGTGTGTGTGTAGGGACGCATGCTTATTGGAGCATATTTACAGAATATGTGCTATACATACAGCATGATTGTTTGCAAATATTTGTC
>NC_051399.1:38541623-38551623 GCF_015228065.2 Penaeus monodon
ATATATATATATATTATATATATATATATATATATATATATATATATATATATATAATATATATATATATATATATATATATATAATATATATATAATAATATATATGATATATATATATATATATATATATATATATATATATATATGAACACAAAGACACACACACACACACACACACACATACACACAAAGACACACACACACACACACACACACACACACACACACACACACACACACACACACACACACACACACACACACACACACACACACACACACACACATATATATATGTATATATATATATATATATATATATATATATATATATATATATATATATATATATATATATATATATATATATGTATCTATCTATCTATCTATCTATCTATCTATCTATCTATCTATCTATCTATCTATATATATATATATATATATATATATATATATATATAAACTATTTATTTATCTCTGGCTATCTCCCTCTCTCCCCTCCCATTAAACGCCCTTCCTCTCTCCCTGCTATGAAATCCGCGCCAGCTCTTCCCCCAACCTCAGTTCGCTTTGTTGTGTCTAAGGCTTAAGAGGCAAGTGAATAAGCCTAGCTGGGAGTTTGCGATGTGGCAAGGTAAAGAGAGAGAGAGAAAGAGAAAAAGAGAGAAAGAGAGAGAGAGAGAGAGAGAGAGAGAGAGAGAGAGAGAGAGAGAGAGAGAGAGAGAGAGAGAGAGAGAGAGAGAGAGAGAGAGAGAGAGAGGGAGAGAAAGCGAGAGAGAGAAAGCGAGAGAGAGAAAGAGAGAGAGAGAGAGAGAGAGAGAGTGAGAATCAGAGTCGAAGGCTTTATTTAGCCAAGTAATGTACATTCCTACGGTTACATTTTTCATATATATATGTATAAGTAACATGGCTGAGTCCTCCAGGAATAACACTACCTTAGGAAGGCCTCTTGAATCATGAATGGTACATAAATAAAGGTTAAGACATAGAAGATACATCCACAGTAATTGTTTCTATAAATACCAGGCAACATATCATAATACTGAAATAACATTGCGTAAACACTGATAAGATTAGTTATCATAATGTTTTAGCTTACGTCTAGGGTAAATCAACAAATGGTTATTTTCATACAGATTTATATCTTATTGCTGTAAAATACGATTTATAATTGAAGATAAACCAAGAGGATAGAAAGAATCCACTTCATTACGATGCAATAGACAAAATTTCAAAGTACTTTTGAAGGTTTGCAATGTTGCATAGATTCGTATTCCTTCAGGAAGGGCATTCAGACTGTTGGGCTATGGTAAGCGATGCTGGATTTGACTCTTCGGATCGTATGATTGGATCTTTTCTTTATTCTGTAGCTAAACATATAATTTTCAGGAGAATTAAGACATTCTAAAAATAAATGATCCGCAACAGTAAGTGTTCATCTCGTTAAGCTTCAGGAGTTTAAGATTTACGAAGCCATCATGCGTGTAGTCGTGCCTCTTTAGTCGTAGTAGATGACGTACGATCCACTTTTGGGTTAAATGTAATGGTTTTAATGAGTTAAACTATTTGACCGTAAGTAAGATGCGGGGATACTAAGGAATCATAAACTTGTTTGAGGGCTTTTATATTAAAACTGTTTCGTGGTTGGTACATTAGTCTTTACTGTTTATTTACTTTAGCCTGGGTGTTCCTGATGTGCGATTTCCAGTTCAACTGAAAATCCAGAAAACCCAAGAACTTCGTACTTGTAACTTCCTTAAGAGGAACACCTACAAGAGTAACATCTGGCAGAGAAAGTGGCATCGCTTTGTTCCTGTGAAAGATTACGTACCGTGTTTTTGGAACATTTGATGTTAGCTTATTTGATACGATCCATCTTTTAATATTCTTTGGTTCACTGTTTGCCGTATCTATTAAATCCAAAATCGAATTTCCTGAAGAGTAACATCATGCATCATCAGAGTTTAGTGTGTTGGCATTTACCGTGTTATTTATATACAAAAGAAAGAGGATGGATCCTAATATTGAACCTTGGGGTACCCCATGGATAACAGTGTTAAGAGAAGAACAGCTGTCAGTAAGATATAAATATTGTTTTCGATTTGTGAGGTATGATGTAAACCTTGTAACATCAGAGTCTCTAATACCGCCGTGTTCTGATTTTGATAACAGAATACTATGGCTGACAGAGTCAAATGCTTTAGATAGGTCATGGTACATTCCTATTACAAATTTCCTGTTGGTAAAATCAGAGGCTGCTATTTCGGTGTATTTATTTTTCAAGAGACCGTTCTGTTAATTACATCTCTGTTATCCAGAAGCTCAGTCTTGTGTACTTAATTTTCTCGAAAGTTTTGCTAAAGGATGCACGGTCAGTTATTGGATGAAAATTGCTTAAACGCACAGTTCCTGATTTGAAGAGAGGGTAGGCCTTTGCTATCTTTAAGAAGCTGATTATGTGTTAGAGTGATTTCAGCATGAGTAATAAGATTCTTTTGATCATGCTCACAGGGATTTCGTTTTCTGTTATAGGGATGAAAGTCATATAATTAACATTTCGTAACCCACGGATGTTTTTGAAATCTCTGTCTATATAAGGAACTAACTGAGACAGATCTGTGCCAGTGCTAGAGAAATATCTACTCAGTTCATAAGCTGAGACTGTGGCGTCACTTATTTCGCAGTCATTAATTATTAATTTCTTGGGCTGGTTGTCATTATATCCATTTGGGACATTGTTTAAGGTGTTCCCTGTCATTCTTGCAATTTTGTTCCAATTTTCTTTCGCTATGCTTACGTTTGGCGTCTCGGATAATTAGCTCGAGGCGATTACGTAAGATACGAAATCTCCATATGTGAGTAGCCATTTCGAAAATTTCCTTTGAAGTTGGTTCTTTTCTTTAATTAGGGATTTTAGTTCACTTGTAATATATGGGTTTCATAATCTTTGATTTGATTTTATTTTTTTGTCAAAACTAGGTAAGAAAATGCCCATAAAGTTGACATATGCAATATTGGGGTTGCTGCATACATAAACGAGGTCCCAACAAACATCTACCTGGTGATTTCGTGAATAACTTATTTGGGTTTCACTGTAATTCATAAAGTAAATGGTTTTCTTAAGTCTTGGGTTTATACTGAGGACCAGTGTTAAATATACTGTAAACAGGAAGATGGCCTGAGACGCTGCAATAAATGACACCACTTTTGACTAAGAGAGAGAGAGAGAGAGAGAGAGAGAGAGAGAGAGAGAGAGAGAGAGAGAGAGAGAGAGAGAGAGAGAGAGAGAGAGAGAGAGAGAGAGAGAGAGAGAGAGAGAGAGAGAGAGAGAGAGAGAGAAGAGAGAGAGAGAGAGAGAGAGAGAGAGAGAGAGAGAGAAACATTGGGAAGGAGGGGAAAAGTATTTATTGGGCAATTGTGTTAGGAATTAAGTAATTTGTTGTATAATCACTTGGATTCCAGTGAGTATTTTTGCTTTTTCTTTTAAATTTTCGTTTCGTGCGTTATTTTATGGCTTTATCTTAAATTATCTTATCATATCATCTTACCTTTTTTATTTTCACTAAATCTGCAGTTACCTTGTTCACTTTTAGTAGCACTTGTCATTATTGCACATATTTTGAACATAAGAAGAAAATTGCTAAAGCGAATTGAATAAACGCGAATTTATTTGGCGAGAGAGGCATTTTGGTGTGAATACAGAGTATGAATTCAAAAGGTAGTGAAGAGTTCTAAAAAAACAACAAATTGTTCAGTACATGTTTAATGTGTCTGTCGCTGCTGAGGCTGTGTGGAACCAGCGCTCTAACTTCCATTCTAGACAGTGGTTCATGGTTCATTAGGTTCAAGTATTGGTCTCCATACTTTTTACCAACTGGGAAACGCTCCGGAGTAGGTTTAAACGAAACAAAACAAAAAACAGCAATCATATGCTCTGCAACTGGGCCACGGTTCGCAGGAGGTTAAAGCAAATGCAACTGTAATCTCTCCAGCTGGGCCACGGTTCCAGCAAGATTCGGCAAGAGTGGTTCCATTCTTCCTAATAAAAAAGCCATGGTTCACGATGAGTACGAGAAAGGACGGTCATACTTTTTCTGTCAAAGGAATTATCATCTCCATCATCACTGTCATCTCTAATCAAATCAGATATCAAATTTTAATATCATCACTATCAAATATCATTATCATCATTATCTATTTTACTAATAAAGAGATCATCATCTCCATCATCACTTTTATCATTATCCTCATCAGCTTAAAGAAATATGTATAAAGCCTTGCATTTTAACGGATATTATTTTGTGGTTTAAAATAGAAAGAGAAAATATAGCTACTTTATTAATTCCCAGGTGATATCAGATTACCTATGCATGAAGAGGCTGGGATTTTTCTCCCTTTTATAGAAGAGTGACATAAGCCTTTCTTAGTGTGTGTGTGTGTGTGTTGTAGAGAGAGAGAGAGAGAGAGAGAGAGAGAGAGAGAGAGAGAGAGAGAGAGAGAGAGAAGAAGAGAGAGAGAGAGAGAGAGAGAGAGAATCAGAGTCGAAGGCTTTATTTAGCCAAGTAATGTACATTCCTACGATTACATTTTTCATATATATATATGTATAAGTAACATGGCTGAGTCCTCCAGGAATAACACTACCTTAGGAAGGCGAGAGAGCGAGAGAGAGAGAGATTTGCTCTTATATATCCATCATGAACTACACCACCATCAGTGTATATGTAACTTCCAAACGTAACTAACATAACCACAGCCTTGTGACCAGCGCTAGTCTGCAAATGAAATTCACGCAGATCCAGAGAGAAACAAACAGCAAAAATCCCCAGAGACACACGCACACCCACAAGGACGCAAACACAGATCCACAAAGACACAAGCAAACAAAAATCGCCACACAAGCATTAAATGCGCCGGAAGCTCGACTGAAATTGTTCCATAGGTTGTCTGTTCCCTTGCCAATTTAGGCCCAATTTAAGGCTAATCGCGTAAATGGGCGTCAAAGTTCGATAGGTTTATGAGCGTTTGGAGTGTCGTGAACCCTTTACAGATGGGAACTGTTAGAATGAAAGGCAGCGAAAGTGGAGAAAGCAATATACGAGGATGGATATAAGGGGAAAAAAATGATGAAAATGACAGTTAAGAGAGAGGTAAATTAGGGAACGGGGGAACGGATATGGATAAACATTTCCAAAAGATGTGTGACAGTAAAGGAAGGATGTTGAGAGAAAAGGAGATCGGGAAGGGGAAGCGGTGAGAGGGAAAAAAGAGTAAGACCCGAACAAATGGCATATATAGAGAAAGAAAAAACACCAATAGTAAAAGGGAAAGACAAAGGACATAAAACAACAACAACAGGAAATGGGAAAGACAAAATACAGACAAAGACACAACAAAACAAAATATGAAACAAAGCAAATAACAGAAACAAAGTGTTATATATACACTATCTGAACGAAAGTTAGGTGAAATGAGTCTCTCTATGCTATTAACACGGTAGATATTTCACAAATGTGATTCTCCATTTACATCTATCTATCATTACATTTACACTTAGTACTAATTAACAAGATCGTTTTTAATGTCGTTATTACATCTTATTATGAACACTGCAGATAAGTGTAGGTGTAAAGAAGATAAGACAAATTACCTTTTCCTCGTCAGCTCTATGCCACGCTGATTATTATGAGAACGGCCCTCTTAGAGCCATAGGATGGAGACTTTATGAGTAATGTACGCCTTTCCTTTCCCCTTCTCTCACTCTTTCTCATTTTCTCTCTCTTCCTTCCTCTCCTTCTTTCTCTTTCACCCACTTTCTTATTCTCTCACTCTTTCTCATTTTCTCCCTCTCTCTCTCTCCCTCCCTCTCCCTCTTCCTCTTTCACCCACTTTTTCTTACTCTCTCTTTTCTCCACTCTCTCTCTCTCTTTCTCCTCTTCCTCTTTCTTCCACTAGCTTTCGTCCTCACTAAGAATGTGGAAATTTATTTTTGCTTATCATATTTTTTTCCCGCTTTTCTATTTTCGATCACAAGTTTCTCGAAGTCTGAGTGGATATGCAACATGTGTAAGAAAGCTATAGGTCCTTTAGTTATTTTCCTCTATGTAAGGATCCCTCATAGCCCTACCTCATATGCCTCATTGTGAACGAAGCCGGGAGGGACAGGAGGAGTAGGAGTGAGGGGGAAGGGGGGGGGGAAGGAAGTCAGGTGAAACCGGATTATTGATTTTGGTCTCGCTTTCTGGATGGTCCATACACCTTCCCATAATTTCTCTCTCCTGTTTTCTCCTTTCGCTTTGTCTGGTTTTATCATTTACCCCCCGATTCCTTCCGCTTCTCTCTCTCTCTCTCTCTCTCTCTCTCTCTCTCTCTCTCTCTCTCTCTCTCTCTCTCTATATATATATATATATATATATATATATATATATATATATATATATATATATCTTTGTCCCTCTCTCTCTCTCTACCTCCCTCTCTCTGTTCCTATCTTTGACTCTTTCTCTGCCTGTCTCTGTCTCTGTCTCTTTGTCTCTCTGTCTCTCTGTCTCTCTCTCTCTCTCTCTCTCTCTCTCTCTCTCTCTCTCTCTCTCTCTCTCTGACTCTTCCCCTCCCTTTCTCACAGCCTCTGCTTAGCCGAGAGCGCTTGTTAAAATCGGAAATTCCTTGGTAATGACATTTTTACTCGTACGATAAAGTGAATTAGATGGAAAAGCTACCCTCATTTGCGGTCTTTTTACCTGCTGGATCAAGGGAGCGAAAGAAGGCGATAATTTTGGTGGAAGCAAGAAGAAGGGAGGGAGGGAAGGAGAGAGAGAGGGAGAAAGGGATAGAGGGAAGTAGGGAAGAAGGGAGGGAGAGATAGAGGGAAGGAGAGAGGGAGTGAGTGAGAAAGGGAGGAAGGGAAAGAGGGGGGGTGGGGGGGGAGGCACAGGATAAGAGAGAAAGAAGAAGGAGGGAGGGAGGGAAGGAGAGAGAGAGAGAGAGAAGGAGGGAGTGAGAAAGGGAGAAAGAGATAAAGGAGGCAGGGAGTGAGGGAGGAGTGGAGGAAGGGAAAAGGGGATGGAGTGGGAGGGAAGGTACGGGACAAAAGAGATGAAGAGGTCGGAAGAGCGAGCGAAGAAGGGAAGGAGAGAGAGGGAGGAAAGAGAGAATTTTCAGGAGAGTTGACGGAGGGTGATTTAGAAGACAGAATAAGGGAAAAGAAATAAGGACTGGGAAGGGAGAAGAAGAACCAGTGAGGAAAGGAGAATGGGAGACAAAGACAAGATAAGGAAGAAAAGGAATAAAAGGGAGAGAGCGAGGGAGGGAAAAATAAAACAAGCTGAAGCATGGGGGAGGGGGAGAAGGAATGAGTGAAATGGAAGAGGAAGGAAGATGAGAAAGCAGAAAGAGAGCGAGGAAGGGAAGGAGAGAAAGAGCATAAGGCTGAGATCTGGGGAAGGGAGACGGGGAGACATAGGGAACGCGAGATAAGGGAGGAGGAGGAGAAAGAACGAGAATGAGTGAGTGAAATGGGGGGAAAGGTAGACAGAAGGAAAGGGAGAAAGGGAGGAAGCATCACACACACATACACACACACACACAGAGAGAGAGAGAGAGAGAGAGAGAGAGAGAGAGAGAGAGAGAGAGAGAGAGAGAGAGAGAGAGAGAGAGAGAGAGAGAGAGAGAGAGAGAGAGAGAGAGAGAGAGAGAGAGAAAGAGAGAGAGAGAGTAAAAAGACTCGTCAGGTCGGAGATTAGTCACTAACTCATAACGGCAAAGTAATGACAATATCGATAAGCAAAATGACTTTCAGATGATGATGGCAATGATGTCGAAAGAGGATGACGTCAGGATCACCGGCGGCTAATAAGTGATATGAGCCTCGTTGGGAGATTTCTCCTCCTCTTTCTCTTCCTCTTCCTTTGCTGGGTTATCTCCTCTTCTATTCTCCTCTGTCTTCTTTTTTCGTTTTTTTTTTCTCTTTATCTTTAGCTTCCCTTTTTTTTTTTGTTCTCGTTCCTTATCTCTCTATTCTGCTTTTTCCGGCTCCTTCATCAGATTCATCCCCGTCTTTTTCTCTCTCTTTTTCTTCAAATATATCCTCTCTTCTTCTACTTTTTTCCCCTAGTTTCTTCTCCGTCTTTCTGTCTTTTCTTTTCCTCCTACGTCTTGCAGTATTCATTAATTTTTCCTTTTAGAATAATCACTATGTTATCGTCTTTTTTTGTGTGTTTTTTTGTTTTTGAGATAGTGACTTGAAATGTAAAAAATTACATTATACAAGATAAAAAAAAAAAAAAAAAATTATTGGGCATTCAGTGCACAGCCGGGTTGTTTTCCAATCGTGTTTCCTTTTTTATTTTCTGTCGTGTTCTTTATTTCTTTTATTCTTCTTTTTGGTTTTCCACTTCCTTTCCATTCTTTTTTCCTTTCTTCAGTTTTTGTGTCATATGCCTTCTTTTCTCTATTATTTCATGTTCCCTCCTTGTTCAGTTTATTTATTTATTTATTTATTTATTTTATATTTATTATCATTATCATTATCATTATTATCATTATTTTTATTGTTATTGTTATTATTATTATTATCATTACTATTATTATTATTATTATTGTTGTTGTTATTGTTATTATTGTTATTATTGTCATTTTTATTATCATTATTATTATTATTATGATTTTTATTATTATTATTATTACTATTTATTTATTTTATTTTATCTTATTTTATTTTTTTCATTTTCTTTCATTTTCAACACGAAAAGTATTGTAGCGAAATAAACAGTATTTCTCCATGTATTCTGAGGAAACTATTGTGGTTTTCATAAAGGATGTACAACTTTACCGTTTATAGCACCTCTCTCCCTGTTAATACACACACACGCACACATATATATGTATATAAATAGACAGACGGATAAATATATAAACTGATAGATAGATGTAGATATGGATAGATAGGTGGATAGATAGATAGATAGATAGATAGATAGATAGATAAATAAATATAGATGTAAATATAAGTAGAGAGATTGACAAAGAGACAGATGACAATAGATGTAGATGGTCAAATATTTATACATGTGTATGAATGGATATATCATTCACTATGTTTCTGAGCCATCAGTCTGCGCAGCACTCTCTTGCTGTGAATTGATATTTCCATGTTGCACGTGACTTCGACAAGAGTATAAAACACTATTCTTAGGCAGTCATACGGTGCACTACCTCTGTATGTGGCGTCTCTCAGAAGCACCCAACACTAATCTCTCACTGTCTATGTTCAGTGAAGCAAGACCACTAGGTAGAGCTTCCGTTCCGTTCTGTTCCGGGTTCTGTTCAATTAGGCATAATTGGTGGCAGGGGTGGGATGGCCAATATTGACATATTAGTCAGATTCATTCCAGGTAGATTCAGATTAGAACCAAAGGGTTTTCTTATAGCCAAAACTATCCAGTGCTAGAGCTCACTGGGCCGACTTTATTAGATCGTCCAATTCATACTCTTTTACATTTGTGTTGTATGGATTTTCCCTCCTCCCAAGCTATGGTGTATCTACACTATCCTGTCCCCCCAAATACCTTTTCGTGGTCTACTCTGCCAGATGCTCAAAGTCGACTTCAATACATATTATTTCTACTATTTCATTTCGTATCACTTGATTTATACTGCTACCCACTCACCCGGGCTCATTTGCATGTAACCTTCAGGTGGCAGTTTACGTTTAAGCATCTTCAAATATATGCTACACCCTCATCAGCATGCCCTGTTGTCTGCGTCTAAGACCTAGCAATTTCATGTTCGAGGCAAGTCTGGGCAGCCCTATGTTGTTCTGGAATGATGTGCTCAGTTGCTTGTACCTTGTAGTCTTAGTCTTAAATTTATATAGGTAGACACTACAATAATCTAGTTGCCACACGATGATGATAATGATATTGATAATAATAACAATAACAACACTGCTGAAATTCATAATGATGATGATGATGATGATGATGATGATGATGATGATG
>NC_051399.1:38604123-38606623 GCF_015228065.2 Penaeus monodon
GTGTGTGTGTGAGGTCATTATTTTTACTATATAGGTGAATGCTTATACATTGCGTACCATTGTGTAATTGAGATGGCAATTTACATAATGTCCGCTGTAAATGGTGAACTTTGATGAAGATTGCAAATGTTGAAATCCTGATAGTCACTGTTTACGCATTGATACGACAGAGAAAGTCTGCTCAGTAGATGTTGAGGAATTTTGATAATGAAAGTTTTGACTGATGTTGATATAAAAAGAACAAGTACCGGTGATTTTGTTGGACTTTTAATATATATATTCTGACAATCTGACATATTGTAGCACCTTTTAGTACCCTACGTCGCAGGGCCTTCTGAAATGATTGACCTTGTTGAAGTTAAAATGAAGTTGAAGTCTCCCCTTATAACTCTGAATACTAACTAGCAGGCGCTAACTAGTTCTTCAGGCCAGGGTTGCCTGTGTAGCCAATCCAGTGAACAAAAACTGGACGTGTTAGATTTCCCATTTGGTTTGATACAGAAGACAGGAGGAATGGAATCACATACGAAGCCAGCGTGGAATATACAAAATGCATTTCTAATTTTAAATAAATTCCAGATTTAAAAAAAAAAGTAAAAGAAAAATGATAAGAAACAATTCTGTCATGACAAGTGTGAATGAAATATAGCATGTAATGGCTATACTTACCGTGCATCTCATCGTACAGAATTAGATTTCATGACTTTTTCTGGCCTGGGTTTTGGCCTCTGGACTCTAGATCTTGTCTGTAATTTTAAGTTTTAGGCATAAATTATCGGCCATTTTCACGACATCGTAACCTCGCGATGCCTTCGATACCGTGTCCCGTCCTTATTTAAGATACATTACTTTATGTCGTGCTCTTGCATCAGTTATGGCATAAGAACCAATATAATATCAACTGTCTCGGCTTTCATTAGCAAACTGTTTGACAGAATTAAAACTAGAAAATATAATCAGGTAATCAATACTTATCAGAACGATAACACTTATTAAATAGGGTCAGAAGTTAAAGCAGTGCGGATTAAGCAATTTCCCTAACTGATATTTGATAACCCAGGGGTCGCTTCCTTCACCCGCGGACCGCCCCTTCATCTGTCGGGACCCGTGACACGTCGCCCAGATGGCGCTCTAGCTCCATGGCGCTACGTAATCAACGGTGAACAGATGAATGAATACATTAACATGCTATTAGCTTTGACTGACTATTTTTGCGCGGTGATGAATTTGGTGATGGTAGACTCGACATGAATATTGATGAATGTGCATCATTGACATGCAAAATCGAAGTTTATTTATTTGCCTTAGGTGAAATTAATTATCACAGCCGTGAATGCTTTCTATATGAGGTTTAGTTGTGTTAACATTTGACTTTATCTAATTATGTTGTTTGTTACATCAGACTGACATAACACACACACACACTCACACTCACACTCACACTCACACTCACACTCACACACACACACACACACACACACACACACACACACACACACACACACACACACACACACACACACACATATATATATATATATATATATATATATATATATATATATATATATATATATATATATATATATATATATATATATATATATATATATATATATATATATATATATATATATATATATATGTATGTATGTGTATATGTATACACACACACACACACACACACACAAAAGTGTATAAGTATGTATATAGTACACGTGTTTAGATACATTTAAATCACCTACCAACGCTAATTTGGCCTAAGCAAACATTTACTTGGGTCACGTCACGGTCTGCACTTTTAATCTTACTGACGGGTTCCGGACAACATATTCCGAAATATTGCAACGAGAATAGTCACCAAGCGTATTTTAATGAGAGAAGAAAAATATTATCGTTTTATATCTTTGCCCTCATTATTACTTTTTTCTTATTATCCTCATTATTATGATTTTAATCATTATTGTGGTTATTCAATTTTTGTAATTTCTGTCATCATTATTCACTTTCCTTCAGATGAAGAATTCGGCGAGAAAAGCGTGTCAGTCCTGCTGGACGGCGATGAAAACGAGGTCACCTTCATAGACCATCCAGCGCACGAGATGTCTGTAAGTCTGTCTGCGCTGTAATCGTCATGTCTGAGAGTCTGTCAGTCTTGTCTGCGTGTCTGTAAGTCTGTCTGCACTCTAATCGTCATGTCTGAGAGTCTGTCAGTCTTGTCTGCATGTCTGCGCTCTAATCGTCATGTCTGAGAGTCTGTCAGTCTTGTCTGCATGTCTGTAAGTCTGTTTGCGCTCTAATCGTCATGTCTGAGAGTCTATCAGTCTTATCTGCGTGTCTGTAAGTCTGTCTGCGCTCTAATCGTTATGTCTGAAAGCCTGTCAGTCTTGTCTGAATAAGTCTGTAAGTCTGACAGTCTCGTTTGCATGTCTCTAAGTTTGTCTGTCTTTTATTCTTTATGTGTGCAACCCTGTAAGTCTGTTAGTCTCCTCCGCCTGTC
>NC_051399.1:38650855-38665855 GCF_015228065.2 Penaeus monodon
CCTTGAAAAAGGAGGAATGGAGGCATTTTAGGAAGCTTTGCTGCAACCCAAAAGTTATTTTCAAAAGGCCGCGGAAATCCCACCCACGTCAACCCTCTCCTCTACAAGACGTGGAGGTTCTCGCACGACTTGGACTTGTTGTCGAGGAGACACATCTTGCTGAGGAGCTCCTTGGCGGCGTGGAGGCTCAGCGACGTCTTGGAGGAGGACATCTTCTTGAGGCGCTTCCTCTGGGCCGCCAGGCGCAACCGCACCTGCGGAGAGGGCCGAGGGCTCGTACTCAGAACGCACAGGAATAAATGAATGATTTTGATGAAAGGTTCGTCGTAATCAAACGATGTTAAAGAAGCAGTTTCATAGCATGGAAAGAAAGTTAATTAATTCACCTGCTTGACGATGCCAACAAGCAGTTCATCAACGTTGTGCTGAATCCCACTCGACGTTTCTATGAACTTGCTGTCGTGGCAGGAAGCCAACGCCTTGCTCTCTGCGGGAAAAGCAAATCCAAAATACTTGTTAGATTTTGTCTTCTGTTCGTCGAGGAACACCACATGCATATTCAAAATGTTTTTCAGATGCAAAGCGGAGGAGACGCACCGCGTGAGGCGTTGTAAGAAGAAGATAAAGTCTTTCTTGGAGCAAAGGACCATTTCCATTATGTCTAAAAATACTCCTCACTAATGAGAAAAGTTGCGGAATGCCTTGCAGTTGCAATTATATGTTTTGCAAGAAACAATTACCTGCTGGTTATGGATTCATGACTATGATGGTGTAGATTGTCTTACATGATGAATTTGGAAACTATCACAACATTTTTTTATCAGCAGCTATAGTATTTAACACAAAACTGCCTTCAAAATTATAACATAGAACGATTTTCTTATCTACTCTTTTTTAATCATTCTACATATATGATTCGTATTTCTAGTGTTTTCCAGCGTCCCATTAACAAATATCGATCATGAATAAATTGCTGAGAATTAAAATATTCCTCCAAGAGAAGTATACAACTCTGACAGTCAGAAAAGGAAATCATCCAGGAGATTTTTCATTGCACTGCCACACCCACCACCTCTAATGCCCGTAACAGAGGATGGATGTTACTGTTCCTGTTTTTTGCGTTGTGGGTATTCCTGATATCCGAATGCCTCACTCTGCATTATGAGAAAAGTGTTCAGAGAGAGAAGGTATATTGCAAGACTGTAAAGGTGTGTGTGCGTCTTTATCACTCCGTTCTTTGCGATAACAATCGTTGTGTTAACAAGGTTTCCTGTCACTCATCTTTATCACACTTTTATAATTATAATTTCTGCAGCACTAATGATGTCATGATATATGATCATGGTGGTATTTATCAATGAATATAGTAATATATTTAAAAATACAGTGACTGAGAATGGCGAATACATATGAAGTATTTTCCTTTTTTTTTTTTACACTTTATTTGTTTTTATATATTCCTCTCTATCTTATTCACTTCCTCCTCTCCCTCTCTCCCTCTGTCTGTTTCTCTTCTCCCTCCCTAACATCCTCCTTCCTTCCCTTCCTCCCCTCCTAATCTCCCTGCCTGCATCCCTCCCCTCCTTCCTTCTCTTCTTCTCACCCTCCTCTCCTCTCCTTATGTCCCTTCTTCCCTCTCTACCTCTCCCTCGCTTTCTTCCCATCCATCCTTCCCCCATCCTTACCCCCCTGAGTAGCCTCTAAGACACCAAGACATGTATACCTAATTATTTCGCTATATCATCTTTAGTACGTTTCCACTCCTGTTTATTAATCTAACTTTATTATTTTTTCTCTGCCAATAACACGCTCCTCCTACCGTATTGTTCATAATTTCCATCTCATAACAACTTCTTTGTGTTGTGTGTGCGTTAACTGTATATGGAACGTGGAGGAGGGTGCTCTTTTCCACTCGCGCTGAAGAGATATAGTGGTAATATCATTCAAGGAAGAATGTGAAACAAGAACAGAGGCCTCGGGGCGGAATGAAAATATACGAGATGAAGAGAGCAGAAGGAAGGACTGTTAGAAAAGTGAAGTGCACGGAGGAAACGATAAGGTAGAAGAAGTTACACACACACACACACACACACACACACACACACACAATATATATATATATATATATATATATATATATATATATATATATATATATATATATTATTGTGTGTGTGTGGTGTGTGTTGTGGTGTGTGTGTGTGTGTGTGGGGTGTGTGTGTGTATATTATGATAGTATTGATATATAATATATTATATATATATATATATATATATATATATTATATATATATTATATAATATATATATATATATATATTATATATTATATATATATATTATTATATTATATATATATATATATATATATATATATATATATATATAATATATTATAATATATTATTATAATATATGTAAGAGAGAGAGAGAGAGAGAAAGAGAGAGAGAGAGAGAGAGAGAGAGAGAGAGAGAGAGAGAGAGAGAGGGAGAGAGAGAGAGAGAGAGAGAGAATGAGAGAGAGAGAGAGAGAGAGAGAGAGAGAGAGAGAGAGAGAGAGAGAATGAGAGAGAGAGAGAGAGAGAGAAAACAGTCAGAAGAAGAAAAAGTAAGCGAGAAAGATCACGGAAGAGGGTAACCAACAGGTCAGCCAGTCCCCCTCGCACTCACCCTCCGTGCTGACAACTCTGGATCGTGCGAGGTCGACCTTATTCCCCACGAGGATGACCGCCTTCTCCTTGGTGTAGTCCTCCCGCCACAGGTAATTGAGGATGTCCTCGGCTTTCTTGAAGGAGCCCTTGTCCGTGATGGAGTAGATGATCACACACGCATGGGGGTCGTAGGTGGAGAGGCAGTTCTCGACCTGGTGGTGGAGGGGGTCGGGGTTGGTAACATGCACTAGGGGAAGGGTGGAGGCAAATGCGGCCCCTTTACGTCTGCTGCGTGGTTTTGGTTCGCTACTAAGGTGCGTTATGACTAATTACTTAAAGCTAAGGGGCGTGGGGTTGTTTGCTTTTCTCCCATGGGGTTTATTAAATGTGGATCACCTTCTGCCAATGGTCTTATTGTTATTTACGCACGCACGCACACACGCACACAAGTACACACACACACACACACACACACACACACACACACACACACACACACACACACACACACACACACACACACACACATACGCACATAGAGGAAATGCTAATGGTATCTCCACACTTGCTTGCACATCTTTAATTTAAGTCTAAAAATAGATCCGTACAAATATTATGTCCTCCTGAAATGTGAACCAATAAGCACTAATTCCACATGTCATTTTAACAGATAAAACGCATTGGAAAACTATCATAGGCTATCAATCAGAATCGAAGGTTAAAGTGATTCTGCATATACATTTATTTTCTTTTAGAAATAAAATGCTTTAATAACCATGTGATAAGTGAGATGCAACATATCATTAGTTACGTATCGTGAAATGTGCTATACTTAACCAACACCGCCACTACAGTAATCAGCATACAGGCAGCAGGCCACTACGATCACCTGTGGAAGATCTACCCCTTAATTTCAAAGGTATGACAATAATTTTATAAATGCTGTAACTTTTCTTTATTTGTTACTTTTTTTTTTGTTATCATTATTTGTCATATATATTTCATCACTCTCTCCTCTAAGGCTTTTCATAAGTTTGAATTGGTATATCATATAACCACATCCTTACTTTTTTTTCTCCCTGTACATATTGTGTTTTCATATCTTTTTTTTCTCACCGTATCAAAGAGAGGAATATGATATAAAGAAATGTTACTGTGACCGTGTTTAAACCCCGCGTCGTGGAATGCTCATGATTTAAGGGAATTCGATTTACTATTTTCAGTATCATGAAGATGGACATACCTGGCAGTTCCCTCTAAGAAATACTTATTAAGGGTAGATCTTCTTTCTCCGCACACATTTCTTATGTACTTTCATATGTCACACGTGCGAGATCTGGAATTTCCAGTTTTTGATACATTGCTAGTCAAAATGTTTGGTCTGACTAAACTACTCCTTTCTGTTGCTCCTGTAGTTCACCAAAATCCTTGGACCCTCCAGCAGTCTCTGAATATCTCACTTCATGCCATGAATTTATTTGAATTTCACTTAAAAGGGGGAATTCTCTGTGCTACAGAAATAAATTTGCCGTTAAATTCGCTTGGCAGTTGAGGGCTGCTTTTACTGTGGTTAACATTTTGGATCTTTGTGTGTGTAACAGATAGGTTTATCTATTTGGCTCTTCGTCCAGTGCAGATTCTGAGAGCTTCCTCTGGGATAGAGTCCAGCATTGTGGGCAATGCTGTCCCAAGGAGATAACGATATCGATAATAACTATAAGGATGATAGCAGTGGAAAGCAGGGTGATACTATGGAGGTGCTGCAGTCACGTTGTTCACCTAAGAAGTTAGCAAAGAATGCCTGGTGAAGGGTTAGTCCTTTCAGCTTTTATCTGAAGACACCGAAACTACTACAGTTCTGGTAAAAGTTTCCTTAGAGGAAGTCTCAGGTTATGAGAGGACAGGGAGGCCTTGTAGCAATACTGCTAACTTCCCTACAATCGGCAAACTTTTCTTTTCTAAAAAGTATGTCAATCAAAAGTTTACCAATTCCCTTAACAATTAGCACATGTACCACGGGGTGGAATTCTTGACTACCATTCATTTGACCAGTGGTTCCTAATCGGAGGGCCGCGACGAAGCTCTGTCTTCTTGATAAAACATACTTGACTGAGCACACGTGGTGGTCCTTTTCTAACGGAATATAGTTTGAACCTTTATATTATCAAAAACATATTGACAAGCAGCGGTGAATGAGGTTTGAGAATGGTAGTATTGAATGGAGAGAGAGAGGGAGAGAGAGAGAGAGAGAGAGAGAGAGAGAGAGAGAGAGAGACAGACAGACAGACAGACAGACAGACAGACAGACAGACAGACAGACAGACAGACAGACAGACAGACAGACAGGCAGGAAGGCAGGCAGGAAGTCATACAGACAAACGGAGATGAGAGAGAGAGAGAGAAAGAGAGAGAGAGAGACAGAGACAGAGAGAGAAAGAGAAAGAGAAAGAGAGAGAGAGAGAGAGAGAGAGAGAGAAAGAGAAAGAGAAAGAGAGAGAGAGAGAGAGAGAGAGAGAGAGAGAGAGAGAGAGAGAGAGAGAGAGACGTGGGTACACAGGGCGGGAGAAAGAGAGAAAGAGAGAGAGGGAGAGGGGGGGGGAGAGCTCTCACAGGAAGGGTGGCAAAACGTTCACAATGGAAGACAAAAGCTCAGTGAAATGACGAGGGAGACAAAGAATGAGAACAAAGCCGGCAAAATGACCTTTACAAGCGCAAAACTTTTGTACAACAAAGAAAGATCGAAAGAAAAAAAAAAAGATGGAATCAAAAGAAATGGGAAAATACCATTCAATATTTCAAGGGTAGGTGACTAGATATTTTAAAAGTAAAAAAAAAAATCCCTTGGAAGATAATGATAACGCCCACATACGAGACAATAAGGTAGACTGATTTACAAACAGAGGACAGGGAGACAGACAGACTAACAGGCATAAAGACAGTCATACGGGACACGACGACAAACGGGCTAATATTCTGAGACATATGAGCAGGAAAACAGACTTACAGATAGGCTTAGAAGAAGAAGAGGAAAAATAAAAACAGGAAGAGAGAAACAGAAAGACAGACAGAGACAGACATAAACAGAAAAATAGACCGATAAACACAAACAGAAAGACAAAATGACAGATACAAAAAAAAAAACAAGGGCGTCTGATAAAGACAGACAGACATATAGACGTGGAGACAAGACTGACAGACTCTCAGACATGAAGATTAGAACGCAAACAGACTAACAGACACGCAGACAAGACTGACAGACTCTCAGACATGACGATTAGAGTGCAGACAGACTTACAGACATCTCGTGCGCTGGATGGTCTATGAAGGTGACCTCGTTTTCGTCGCCGTCCAGCAGGACTGACACGCTTTTCTCGCCGAATTCGTCATCTGGAGGAAGAAAACGCAAGCGAACACTCATATCTGTTTCAATGTCAGTGTCTACTAATCCATCTATACACATCGTCTGTAATCTGTCAATTGCAATAATGCATCAGCGATATGACGAAAGTTGTGTTTATATATGTATATATATATATATATATATATATATATATATATATATATATATATATATATATATATATGTGTGTGTGTGTGTGTGTGTGTGTGTGTGTGTGTGTGTGTGTGTGTGTGTGTGTGTGTGTGTGTGTGTGTGTGTGTGTGTGTGTGTGTGTGTGTGGTTGTGTGTGTTTGTGTGTGGTGTATACATACATATATATATATATATATATATATATATATATATATATATATATATATATATATATATACAGTTAAATATATTGGCATATGCATGTATGTACGTGTGTGTCTTAAACCAATCTACAATTTCAATATCAGAAAGTTGATCTATCAACCTGTAAATCCATCCCTAGACCGAATTAATTTGGAAAAAAAAAATTGTGGATTTAAAACTCAATATTTGCAGCTCGAGATAACCTTATGATTCGCCAGTCGTATGTTAATCGCACCATCCATTTTAGTACTGAAATAACCTCCCCGATATGCCAAGGCTGTAATCGAAATGCCAGGACGCCTATATTAAAACGATCGATTCACGTAACAAATCCATTTTCTCATATCTTGTATATCCACATAACATGTAGATCCACATACCAAGAACCCTTTTTGCGTTAAAAAAGATAATAAATAGATAAATAGATAAACAAAATGCATTTACTAACCTAGTGAAACGTCATAAGTGTTGATGTATTCTGACGTCATGAACTGCGTCACCAGTGATGTCTTCCCCACACCTGATTCCCCTAACATCACCACCTGAGATAAAAGATCGATAAAGAGAAAAGATGAATTTTTTTTTTATTAAGGATACAAGGAGGTAAATGATCAACAAAAGTTTGAGAGTAATTACGGTTCCTATACCTCTCTCTTTCTTCCTCTCTCTCTCTCTCGCTCTTCCTCTCTCTCTCTCTCTCTCTCTCTCTCTCTCTCTTTCTTCCTCTCTCTCCTCTATCTATCCATCTATCTATCTATTTATCTATCTATCTATCTATCTATCTATCTATCTATCTATCTATCTATCTCTCACACACACACACAAACACACACACACACACACACCACCTCCTTTCATTTCTCTCTCTCTCTTTCTTTCTCTCTCTGTCTTTCTCTCTTTTTATCTCTCTCTCTTTCTATCTTTCTCTTTCTATCTTTCTATCTTTCTTTCCTCTCACTCACTCTCACTCTCACTGTCTGTCCTCTCACACACTCTCTCTCTGTCTTCTCACTCTCTCTCTCCTCTCACTCACTCTCTCTCTCTCTCTTCTCTCTCTCACTCTCACTCTCTCCTCTCTCTCACTCTCTCTCTCTCTCTCTTCTCTCTCTCTCTCTCTCTCTCAGGTTTCCTTTGTAGTTACTTGTGACACACAAACAAAAACAGTATTCCAATGTGATTCTCTCGTCAAAGGTCGTTCACGCAATACAACAGTAATTTTTTTGGTTTTGTTGTGATTACCATCCTGAGCTACACACCTTTTTTCAGTCCAATCAGATGGCTTGCAACGCTCTATACGGATTAGTCTCAAATCCTATAATAATCTTCAAACAAACTTTTTTATTTCATTTTATTTTTTTCCATTATTTCAATTATGTATTCATTTCTTATTATATATTTTTTCCTGAGTGAACCTTAATAACTGTATCTTTGCTCTGCCTCCCTCTCCTTACCCTGTACTTGGTGATTTCCAAGGAGGACTCGGAAGAGACGTAGGATGACCCGCAGCAGGATCCTTCGAAGGGTGACCTCTCCCCGCTCCTTCCGCTGCGACTCGAGGGTCTGGTGGGGGCCAAAGGCGAGCAGTTAGGAGGCTGTTTTGGGATGAGGAATTGTGGCAACGCGGGGAAAGGGGAAGGGGAGGGTGTATTAACATACATTATTCAGACCTGACGCTTACGCTTTCTTGCTTCTCATAAACGGAAAACATGATAAGAGGATAATGCCAAAAAAAAAGAAGAAAAAAAAGGCAAGCGATTAAAGTTGATCCGAATCTCTTCTCCATATTCATTAACAAAAACAAAAGGAAAAAAGTAAACATGTAAATAAAATATCTTAAACAAAAAAACAAGTAAGTATCATCACGCTTCGGAAAACGACGTAACAAAGCTGCCAAATTACAATGGGTAATGTGGGGGGGGTCATAAATTGAAACGCTGTCACGAAGACGTCCGTTTGAATCCTTAGTTTAGTACTTTATAACAGCTTCTTTGATTTAAGGACATGTTTAGTCTCCTTGCAGTTTAGCACACACACACGAGAATACTGTACTACCTTCTGGACCGACGGCGTTGGCCATTAACTACACAAGAAAGGAGTGCAAAAGGTGCTACTGACGAAGAGATGCGCAGGCTTTACCTTTGTTCAAGACTCGTTAAGCTGTTGCAGGATGCATCCTCGTCCACATGCAAGCTGGAAACAGACCTGGAAGGAGACACCAGGGCGCAGAAGTACCTTGGAGGCACTGCAAGAAACAACGGCCTGGCCTTGAAAACATGCTAAGACGGCGTTAAAAGTAAGAGAGAGAGAGAGAGAGAGAGAGAGAGAGAGGAGAGAGAGAGAGAGAGAGAGAGAGAGGAGAGAGAGGAGAGAGAGAGAGAGAGAGAGAGGAGAGAGAGAGAGAGAGGAGAGAGAGAGAGAGAGTGAGAGAGAAGAGAGAGAGAGAGAGGAGAAGAGAGAGAGAGAGAGAGAGAGAGAGAGAGAGAGAGAGAGAGAGAGAGAGAGAGAGAGAGAGAGAGAGAGTGAGAGAGAGAGAGAGAGAGAGAGAAAGAGAGTCAGAGACATGGAGATAAAACAGATCAGATAAAAGTCGGATGTAGAAGCGAACGTAGGCGTGCATTCGTGACCAAAGATGCTAACATATGAATAATGCACTTTATTCAAGAGAGCCGCCCTACAGACAGAAAGACAGACAGACAGACAGAAAGACGCTCCTCACACACGCAAAAATCTCTTCCAAACTCATTCTAACTCCCTGAAGACCTACCTGCAGAAGAGGAGCCCAAACTACCATCGCATCAAACAAGCCTGTTATCATAAACCAACCAATCAGAGACGTAAAAAAAAAAAGATAAATAAAAAAATAAATAAAACGAAAACGAAAACGGAAACGCAGACAAAACGAGAATAAAGACAGTGGGATTAATGAGACAAGCACTACCAGGCTGTCATGCAGATTTAAAAAAAGGAAAGTGTCATGCGCAAAGTGACTAATGAAAAGGGACGGTAGGTGATTGGCACTCCTCGTGGCCGCCAGTTTCATCTTCGAAATCGACTCATGAAAGCTTCGTGGGACTTGATTTTCAGTTCTTAATAACAATAACTGTGTGTGAAAATGTGTAAGTCTGTGTGTGTTTGTGTGTGTGTGTGTGTGTGTGTGTGTGTGTGTGTGTGTGTGTGTGTGTGTGTGTGTGTGTGTGTGTGTGTGTGTGTGTGTGTGTGTGTGTGTGTGGCTGCATGCGTTTGTGTGATACTTCTCAAACTAAACATTGTTGTCATTTCCTGCTTCTTCCTCTCCTGTTTCCTTTCATCTACCTATCTCCTCTATTCTCCTTCTATCTATGTACATGTATCCTTTCTACTCATCAGTTAGCATTTGTCTTTCTATCTACAAATCTCTGTGCCTATTTATTTATATACCAGTGTGTCTCTGTATATCGACCAATCTCTGTTGTGGGGTGTATTCATCCGGCTGTTATTATATACCAGTAACACCTTCACGAACACTTAATTCAAGGTGATAATGCAACATCCAGAGAGCTTTGACTGAGTTTAGGAAAAACGTTCCTGGAAATGGTTTCGAGAACCTTCATTAGTGCAAGTGAAGATTGTCTTAATGCATATGTAAATAGGAGAAACGGGTTCTGTAACGCCGGCCCGGCAATATACATATATGCATAAATACATGCACGCGTACATGTATTTTTTTTCTTTTTTTGTATTTTGTGTGAGTGTGTGTGTGTGTGTGTGTGTGTGTGTGTGTGTGTGTGTGTGTGTGTGTGTGTGCATGTGTGTGTTTGGCCATTTGGTAATTCAATCAGTGACCGAGAAATAAATCCACAAAAACGCTGTGCTGAAAACAAAGCTGAAAACAAAGCTAATATCTCCCCCTGGCAGTCGATGAAGCCAGACTAGCGGCCGAGGACTCATGCCTTTGAAACAAGGATGAGAAATGAGTGTGTGTGTGGAGGGGGGGGGGGATGGCAAATGAACTTCGGGTGAGAATAATGAGTTGAATTGGGGTGGAAATTGTGGTGAAGAGGTTGCCAAGGTGAGGGGGGTTATGATAGGGTAGGGTTGGTGATCGTGGTGATGGTGTGGTAGGATACTAAAGGCAGAAGGGTTGCGTGCGGTACGGTGTGTGGTGACAAGTGCGGTAGTGAAGTTCAAGTGAAGTGCGAACATGAGAAAAGATCTGGCTGTGCTTTCTTAGCTATTCTTTAAGAAAAAAAAGCCATTAGTGTTCTTTTATTCTTTTATGAAGCTACATGATTTTTTATAACATCACTGCTTTAAATCAAAATTGTAGAGCTATGGCTGTATCTGCAATCTAAAAAAAAAAAAAAAAATCAGATGTAAATAAAACTGGTTTTACAAAATTGCCCAAAAATGTAGTGCGAACAAAAAAAGGGTTACTCAAAACAAAGGAAAAATACAAAAATGTTATATTTCCTATGCATGTAAAATGCCCATGAAAAAAATATATAGATATTCAGATTCAGAATCTGTTTCTAAAAATAGTCATCTTGGCATTCACATTCTCTGAAACCAGTGTTATTCCATTATTTCTTCATGTCGCCCTTCTCTCCTTCTCTTTCTCTCTTTCCTTCTTCTTTGTTCGGAGGGATAAACAGGATATGGGAGATCATGAGCAAGGGTAATGAGGCGAGTTAAACAGGTTTTATTTCGTATATGCAGCTAATAAGACCATTTTCCCTACTTTTCTCTGAGGTTAAAGGGATTAGGGTTAAGGAAAATCTTTAAACGACTAATCAGGATGGGGTTTAGGTGACGGTGGCAGGAGAAAGAGGGGAAAGGAGAGAGAGAAAAAAAAAATGAAACGAGGGTAAAGGGATCGAAAACTCTTTATCCTTTTTTTTTTTCCTCCCCCTTATCTCCCCTCCTCTCCCTCTCCTCCTCTCCCTGTCTCTCTTTCTTTCCTATTGGCTGCCAAGACTGACCTGCTGCAGAGGGTGTGAACGCTCAAATTGCTCGCAGACAACCTGTGTAGAAAACGAGGAACAGGAGTTATAAACACAGGTTGCTGGTCTCTTGCTGCACCTGCGAAGATTGGGGGGGGCGTAGAGTGAGGGCTGGGGTAGGGGGAGGGTGGGGGGATGGCATTCACAAAATGGATAGGGTGACGTAATAAACAGATGCGGATGAAGAAATGTTGCATAAATATCGTCTGACAACCAGAGAAGGGTTTCTATGGGGAAGAAAACGCTGTGATATTGGACTGTGATCTGTTCAGACGTAGTGCGGGAGGTCTGCTGTGAAACCCACGTAGAGAACAGTTAGAGAATAGTCCTATTTGGTGGGATATAGAGCAACCAAAGTCAATATAGTAGGGAAAATATAACGTCTGTTCTCTCTCTCTCTCTCTCTCTCTCTCTCTCTCTCTCTCTCTCTCTCTCTCTCTCTCTCTCTCTCTCTCTCTCTCTCTCTCTCTCTCTCTCTCTCTCCATCTCTCTCTCACTCTATATATCTATCTATCTATCTATCTATCCCTTTATAGCTGACATCCTAAAATAGAAAATATATATATATGTATCATTCTCAACTTATTTGACATTCCAAAATATTCTTTGATATTTCCATAATCTTACTTCTTCTGGTTTGTATTCCTCACACTTCCCCTCTAAAAGAGTAATAAATTTGAAAAAAAAAAAAAAAAAATAGATTCAATGAAATCGTGAAGAAAACGAGACAAAACGACATCGATGCTAAAAAAAAAAAGAAAAGAAAAAAAAGAAAAAAAAAATCTCATACGTTCTTTCTTCTTTATATATATATATATATATATATATATATATATATATATATAATCGGTACTATTTCCATCATTATTATCATTATTACTGTTCTCATTATAATTATTATCATTATTACTGTTGCTGTTTTGCTGTAGTTGTTGTTATAATTATTTATATCAGTACTATAACCATTATCATCATTATAATCATTACTATTATTTTTATTCCTAGCATTTTAGAATCGGGACAATATACAAATGCTTAATATTTAATTAATATTTCTAATCTTTTTTTCATTGTCACTACCTCTATAATTAATGAATTTCTCTTTCATGCCGATTTTTTTTTTTTTTTTTTTTTTTTTTTTTGTCTTTTCTCTAAGTCCATGCTTCTTCCTCTATTCAATCTTTTTTTTTAATTATCATTATTTGTCAATATATATTTTTTTATCATCGTTCCCCCTTTGTTCTGTTTCTCTTTTCCTCTCTTATTTTATCTTACTTTTTGTTGTTGTTGTTTTTACATTTGCTGTTGTTGTTATTGTTATTGTTTTTATAATTGTTATTGTTGTTGTTATTGTTATTGTTGCTATAATTGTTATTGCTGTTGCTATATTTGATGTTATTGTTATTGTTATTGTTATTGTTATATTTGCTGTTGTTATGGTTATATTTGCTATTGTTGTTGTTATTGTTGTTATTATTGTTATTGTTGCCGTTATCGTTGTTGTTATTGGCGTGGTGTTTATATTTTCCCTCAGCCATCTTTATCTCTGCTGGCGGCGCTGCACAGAAATCCATCGACGCAAAGATTGTTCTAAAGCTATAAACATTTCTTACATAGAGTATATCTTTTTTACTTTAATCCATATATCTCATAAACGTTTTTCTTTTCTTTTCTTTTTTCCTTTTTTTTCATGATATCATCGTATTTTTCTTCTATTTTTGTTGATGTTGTTGTAGTGTTCGCCATTTTAGCAATATTGATAATCTATATACACTAAATAATAACTTATTATTGTTACTTTTGTTGTCATATTAATGTTAATGTTGTTGCATTTGCATTATCATCATAGTTATTGTAATTATTTGAATCATTTTTCATAATTATTAATATCATTGTTTGCATTATCTTTTTATTACTAGTACTATTAAAATTGTTTTGTGTTATGATTGTAATTATGTTATCCTTATCATTCTTATCATTATCATTCTTATTATCAATATCATTATCATTATCATACTTATTATCATCATCATTATTACTATTATTGTTATTATTATTATCAATATTATCATTTTTATTTACATGTTTGTTATATTACGATTATAAATATTATTATTTTCATTATTATTATCATCGTTATCGTTATTTTTATATTATTATGATTAATATTATTGTTATTTTCGATATCATTATCATTATCACTATCATTATCATTATCCTTATACCATTTTTATTATTACTACCATCATCATCATCGCCGTTATTATTGTTGTCATTATCATTAGAATTACTATCATTATCGTCAATTATTTTATAATTACTATCCTTAATATTATTCATTACTACTATTACTATCATTAGTATTACTCATTATCATACTTGCTATCTTTTTTTATAATTATTTCTACATCAACATTATCATTACTATTATTACTATGACCTTCGACATTATTGCACCTTTAATCATTATCATAATCAACAATTTTAATACCACCGTGACCATTAATAAGTCATATATCATTTTTAGTATCACTATTTCTATCATTACTGATATTATTTACCCTTTTTATTACTAATACATATATTATAATCATTATAACTGTTATTCCTTTGCCATTATGGGTACTGCTGTTGCTACTGTATCATTTAGCTTTAGAAACAATAATTACAATACTACTATCAATATTAGGATCTTCTATCATAAGCATCAGCATCTGCATTGCTACCATTACCAGGCTCATTACTGTAAGTGGCATCATCATTAGCATTATTCATCATTACCATAAACATCATCAATATTGTGTCATGCTGATGGCTATTTCTCATCGTCATCATCCAAAAAACGCCATCTCATCTCTTCGTTATACAAGAGGGTCCCACTTAAAACCTCCTAGTGTCTAAAAGCTAATCTTTCTACTTTCAACTGCCATTCAATCTAGGTACAACCAGCCCATATATCAAAAGCAAATGTGAAATGAAAAAAAGAAAAAAAAATCCGTTGCAATATTCGGATTGGTCGGGATGGACCATTTTTTTTTTTTTTTTTTCAAATAACCTTTCTCTCGAATGGACGACAACAAACTAGCAGATGAAGGGTTGCAACGTTGTTATTGTTGAATTTCCCCTCCCTCTCCCCCCCTCCCTTCCCCCTCTTTCTCCTCTTCCCGTCCCCACAGTACAGCAATTTCCAAATCAATCCGAGTGCTACTTCCTTTCCTGTATGTGTGCGTTTGTGTATATATATTATCATGAGCGAGCGAGCGGGGTCAGGCTGAATGAAGGGACGGAGACCTTCAACTTCGAGCTTCGTTTCGGATCACGTAAAGAGCTTTGGCTTCGGTTAAAGTCGAGAGGCAGGGAGCTTGTGCGTTTCTAAGAAGACTTGCCGAAGATGGTGAAAGGACGCGACGTAAGGGACCGTAGAATTGTGTAAGGCGGAGCAAAGACGAGCGTTAGGTGGAAAGAGCGGGCTTGTTGTGTAAAGGATTTTGAGCAGAAGGTGGACGTTTTACGAAGAAATGAAGCGATGGGAATTTTTTTCTTTTCTTTTTTTCTTTTTACAAGGATCCACCTCTTTGGATGATGCGGGCGCGGTAGGAGAGACAATGGGGGTCAAGAATTCCGGGAGATATAT
>NC_051399.1:38750855-38753355 GCF_015228065.2 Penaeus monodon
GAGAGAATCAGAGGGAGATAGATAGTGGGAGTGGAAGGGAAGAGACAGAGACAGAGGCAAACAGAGACAGGCAGACAGATAGACTGCGAGACATACAGAGACAGAAAGACAGACGGACAGTCAGAAAGACAGACAAAAAAGAGAATTAGAGAGGTAGACAGGCAGCCAGACAGACAGATGTACACAAAGTCAAATAGACAAACATGCAGACAGACATATAACAATAACCCCCCCCCCCCCAAAAAAAAAAAAGGGCAGAAGAGGAAAGAAAAAAAATAAAAAAAAGGGTTCAAAAAAAAAAAAGGGACGGGGAAAAAAAAACGGGGGAAAAAAGCAAAAGGAAAAGGGGAAAAAAAAGGGGTTAAGGGAAATAAAAAGACCCCAAAAATGCCACAATGGGAAAGGGGAAAACCGAGGGGGTAAAAAGGGAAAAAGGGGAAACGTTTTTAAAAAACCCAATAAAAAACAAGCAGGTAATGAAAACGAAAACCGGTTCTTTGAAAAAACCAAAACTGACAGAGCTTTAAGAAGCTACAAAGGGCCATTTTAAACAGAGCAATCAAAGCCCCCTGTGAAGCCCTTTTAAAGGGTAAAATTATAGGGGAACCCTTCATAAAAAAAAGTAAGCGGGGGTTTTAAAAAGGGTTGGGGGAGAGGGGTGAGGGCCCAAGGCAAAGGGAAAGGGCCCGGTAGGGAAAGGGGTTTTTGGGAAAAACGGGGTTGGGGAAAAAGGGGGGAAAGGGGGGGAAAAGGGGGAAAACAGGGGCAAAAGGGACAAAGGGGAAGGGGGGGGGGGAAAAGGGGGGGGGAAATAAGAGTTGCGGTTAGGGGAGGGTAGCGGAGTGCAGGGCAGGAGGGGGGGGGGAGAGTGGAGGGAAAAAGGGTTTCAGGGAAAGGGAAAAAAAAGAAGGGAAAAGAACAGAGGGATTTAGGGGGAGGGGGGGAAAGAGTACAAAAGCCCTGAAGAAGGGGGGGAAAAAGGGGGGGAGACACCCAAGCAAGGGAAGGGAAATAGAAAAGGGGGAAAGGGGGGAAAACGAGGCCAAAAGGTACATTTTTTTGTATTTCTTCAAAACTTGTTCCCCACCATCAAACAACGCCTTTGAGCAAGTGATTTTGCGAGGGTTCGTGGGCAATTTTAAAAGAGTGTACCTTTGTTTAAAATTTAAAATGGGGGAAAAACCTTTCCAATAGAAATTGTTTTCTAGAAAACGACGGTGGGGTATTCTTTTCAGGGAAAAGGGGGGTGGAAAAAAAAAAAAAATATATATAATTTTAATATATTTTTATTTTTGAAAAAAAAAATAAAAAATATATAATAAATATAATATATTTTAAAATTGGTGTGTGTGGGTGTTTGTGGTTTGTGGGGGTGTGTGTGGGGTGTTTTTATGTGGTTTTGTGTGTGTTTTTTGGTTTGGGGGTGTGTGTTTTGTGTTGGGGTTGTGTTGTAGGGGGTTGTGTGTGAGTGGTTGTTTTTGGGGGTGGGTTTTTGTGGGGTGTTTTGTTGTGTGTGTTGTGTGGTGGTGCCCTTAAAAAATGGGAGGGGAAGAGGAATGGAAAAAAATACACACGGAAGAGAAACCATAGCAAGCTATAATACGCGTGCATTTGAATGTTCACAAAGCATATAAATGCACACAGGGTTGAGGGAGAAAGAACTGCGCGTTCAGAACGCAAATGAACGCTGAGCCTTGAAAGAGAACTGGTCACTTTTTCTGGTCGATAACAAGCTCTCTCTCTCTCTCTCTCCCCTCTCCCCTTTCTTCTTCTCCTCTCTCTTCCCTTCTTCCTCTTCCTTCTTCTCTCTCTCTCTCTCCTTCCTTCTCTTTCCCCCCCCCCCCCCCACTCTTTCTCTCCTTCTCTTTTTCTCCTCTCTCCTCTCTCTCTCCTCCCTCCCTCTTCCCTCTCTTCTCTCCTCTCTCTTTTTTTCTTTCCCCTCTTTTCCTCCTCTCCTCCTCTCTCCTCTCTCCCTCCCCCCCCCCCTCTCTTCTCTTCCCCTCTCTCTCTCTCTCTCCTCTCTCTCTTCTTTCCTCTCTCTCTCCTCTTCATTCTCTCTCTTTCTCTTCTCTCCTCCTCTTCTCTCTTCTTCCTCTCTCCTCGTTCCCTCTCTCCTTTTCTCTCTCTGCTTCTCTCCTCTTTTCCTGTTTCGTTTTTCATATTTTCTCCCCTTCTTTTTAAACCCACCCCCCTTACTTCGTTTTTCGTTTTCTCTTTATTTTTGTTTGTTCGCAATTTGTCTTTTTTTGAAATGTTTTTTTTTGTATGGGGGGTGTGGTGTGTGTGGGGGGGTGGGGGGGGGGGTGGGTGTGGGTGTGTGTGTGGGGTGTGTGTGTGTTTGTGTATGTGTGGGTTTTTGGGGGGTGTGTGTGTGTGGTGTGTGGGTGTGGGGGGTTTTGGGGGGTGGGGTGTGGGTGTGGGCAAAAATATATATAAATTTAAAATATAATAAATAATAAATATATATGATATATTATAGAAGAAAAATTATAATATACTC
>NC_051399.1:38755855-38760855 GCF_015228065.2 Penaeus monodon
GAGAGAGAGAGAGACAGAGAGAGAGAGACAGACAGACAGACAGACAGACAGACAGACAGACAGAAGCAGACAGACAGAGACTTAGGGAGAGGGAAAATGATGGGGAGAGAATGAGACAGAGGGAGACGTACAGTGCGAGGATGAAATGGATGGTTAAATAAAGAGAGGGAGAGGGAAATAATGATAGCATACTATCTAAATGTGTATATTTGTGCCGGCGGGAAAAGCATGTGCATTGCATCTATGCCTGTTATATCTTCGGTACAAAAATGTTTGATGGCAACATGCGATGAATGCATGACTATGTCCAAAGTACAACTATACGCAATAGCACAAGTTCTCTCGCACGCATAAAACACACACACACACACACACAAACACACACACACATACACACACATACACACACACACACAGACACACACACACACACACACACACACACACACACACACACAACACACACACACAAATATATATATATATATATATATATATATATATATATATATATATATATATATATATATATATATATATACAATAATGCAATCCTTCCCCTCCTATCAACTTACCATCAAACCTTTTTGCAACACGATAACACAGGCAAGCTACCTCCTCCGGATCAAATTCCCCAAAACGCAATATATTCTCGATGCATTGAAACCTCCCAAACTTTCCGGTCTCTGAGCATTTTTCGACACCGCTGGGTTATGTTTTCTTCTGCTTCTTTTTAGTCTTTCTTCTCTTTCTTCTTCTCTTTCATTCTTATCTCCTGCGTCTTAATTCTTCTTCATGAAAATCTACCTTTTCGGTTGTTTTTTTTTTCTTCTTCTTTTTCCTTTTTCTTCTTTATTCTGATTATTACTATCATCATTATCAGTATTGTTATTCCTCTTCTTTTAATATCATACCCATTTTCTCGTACCTACTCACGTCTCATTTTCATAGTGCAGTTAGTGATTTTGACATTAAATAGCTACATAAAAGCTAAATCGTGAATTAAGAATGAGGATCTGCTTTTACGTTTTCTTCGTTTTGCTGTTGATGCTGCTGCCATTATTGCCACAGATTGGTTGATCGTTCGAAAGGTGTGTATAACATAACAATGCGAATGCGCTGAAAAAAAGCCAGGGAAGGATTCTGAACTTATATCAATTCAGAAGGGGCAATTACAAGGCATGCTTGGAGGGCTACAGTAAAGTGATCCCTTTAGATATATAACTTATCTACTCAGAACAATAGTATCAATTATTTAATTATCCAAGTTCCAAATGACACAATAAGTTATTTTAGGCAATTACTCTAGCTGATTTATTTTCGATATCTTGCTACAAGTTGTAGAAATTGTCGTCGATCAGGGTACAGTGTAAGCATGCTTTCATGAACCTGAAGTTGTATATGAATCTGTTCGATGTTGTATGTTACCCATCTTATAAACCATTCTCTGCAATAATATTTGCAGTAGATGTCTGTCTTCATTTCTCTCTGTCGAGGCGCTGGTGCTGCCACTTGTGATGCTCCTCCCTCCCTACTAGCAGTGAATGCTAGCGCTGCTTCAGAGGCAGCAGCTGGAGCTGGTGCATCGGATAGAGTTATGGCTAGCAAGTTCCGCGAGTTCTTTCTCTTTATTCTGAACTTCGCTGTGTGCAGTAGTTGTAAACATGGCATTCTCGAGAACATGCTAGCAGTCCCCGTCTCCGCTTTGAAAAAATTAAGCAAAAATGGGGTGACTGATTTGAAGAAGGCGCTTCTAGAGGCCACCATACCTTCGATGATCTTGGGGATTTGGGAAATGGTTGCCCCGCGTACATTGCGATTGTTTACTCGTCATTCTGTTGATATGAACGTGTTTACTTTATAAATTTTATTACTAAATTCTAGTAGTATACACATTTCAATTTCCCTTGGAATATATATAAAAAGCGACGTCGGTGTATCGCCTTTTTTCCAAAAGAATCTGGACTTTTCCAATAACTCTTCGTGCATGCATCTCACATACACTTTATTTCGGCGGAGCTTGAATTCCAGGCATCCGTGGGAAGTAAAGTGTGCGGATATCCATTAAGATTAATATTTACATAGGTTTCGGACAACTGTCTCTTCGCTTTCTGAGGGCATTATTTGTATATTATATTTATCTCTAATATATAATTATGCCTTCTACATCCTATGCTTACAGAATTAAAGCGTCAAGAAATGGTTTTCAGAGGTATTGGTGGTATAGAGGATATTCCTGGCTAAATACATAAAGGAGAGAACAAGGGGCATTGCGAAGGCAAAGCAGAGATCAGTTCAGTTTAATCAGCGAAATCAGCAGAATCTGAGAGCAGTGCCGACGAGAGGTTTGTGCTAGCTTCAGGGAGAGTCGCGACCCGTTCATACATTTAGGATGAATTTGTGTTTTTTCTACATTTAGAGATATATATGTGTGTATATATATATATATATATATATATATATATATATATATATATATATATATATATATATATAATATATATATATATATATATATATATATATATATATATATATAGATATATATATATAATGTAATAAATAATAATACATGAATATATATATATATATATATATATATATATATATATATATATATATATATATATATATATATATATATATATGCGTGTGTGTGTGTGTGTGTGTGTGTGTTGTGTGTGTGTGTGTGTGTGTGTGTGTGTGTGTGTGTGTGTGTGTGTGTGTGTGCGTGTGTGTGTGTGTGTTTGTTTCTGCGCGTGCGTGTGCGTGCGCATGCGTATATAAACTAGATAAATGACAAAAATCTACAACTGAAACGGAAAGTAAATAAAAAGATCGTAAAAGTGAGCAAGCGCTTGGCTAATCCTTTCTGGAAAACACTTAAGATACGAAGATAAAAAAGATAAAGTGGACAATAAAAAACGCGTATTAAGTAATAACCGTCACTACCATGTGTAACATAAAATTCTACCACGGGCCAAAGGATTCGTGATAGAAACGATCTAGTTAGTCAACAGAACTGAGTCCTGACGTGTTCTGTGTCAACACCACACGGGGTCGCACCTGGTAACGATTCTCATAATTTCTTGATATTTTCACTGTATATCTCATCCATGTTCATGATCATTACATGAGTCACAGTCACGCCCTGGTTCACCAAAGAGCTGCCTGCCGCCCGACCGACCAAAATGACCTGACGAGAGCTTTGTCTGGTCATCAAGGGAGCTGATGAGTCTCATGAGGAATGCGGGAACCCCTTGAAAAGGTCAGAGACGCGACTGCCTGGGCTCTAAAACAGAATTAATTGTGACGTGTAGAAAAGCTACAAATCGGAATGGACAGCTTCAAAAATGCCACACACACACACGGATGACCAGAAATTGTAATTCCGATGAAGAAATGGCACGGAAACAATTGCACCTCTTGTTTGTAAAGGTTTTCATTCTCGTCTAGACGTTTTCTGCGATTTAGTTCTATTGACGCCGACTTTCAGCATTCTTTTTATGTAACTTCTTTTGCTCGTTAAAGTATTTTAGTTTCTACAAATATTCGAAAGAGTAGAATGAAAGGAAGCTTCAAACAAAGGAATAAGAAAGAGGAAATTAAACTTTAAATACCATCGAAGATGGAACAGATAAATCCTATTTTAATTAATACATGAATTAACAAATATATAAACAGATAGACATAGAAAGGAAAGGCAATAATAGATTAATAGACAAATAATTAGACAAACATAAATTGATAAATAAAACAACCATTGTAAATGCTAACAGAGATAGAACACACACACACACACACACACACACACACACACACAAATATGTATATATATGTGTGTGTGTGTGTGTGTGTGTGTGTGTGTGTGTGTGCGCGTGTGTGTGTGTGTGTATGTATGTGTGTGTGTGTGTGTGTGTGTGTGTTTGTATGTGTGTGTGTGAGACTAAACATCTGTGTGTATGTATGCGTGTGCGATTTCTCAAATAAACTTATTTTTCATGCGTATAAATATGTTTTTACTAGATATTGAATAAAACGCAAAAAAGAAAAGAAAAGAAAAACATAAAAATCTAAAACAAGCTTGCTTTTATTCCATACTACTACCCTAATATATTACTGGCATCGCTATCATTATCCTACTTATTATCATTTGCAATAATAATCACATTAATGACAATATCACTATCGATTTCATTACCACCATTCTCAAGCTCAAGCAATACCTGGGTCTTGCCACATCGCTCATCCCTTTGAGGCGCTGATCACTTGGTTCCATTTACCGGAAGCAATGAAGGAAAGAGGAGGCCAGGAGCAAGGGAAATGAGATTGATTATGAATTCACACTTCTTTTTTCCTTATTATTAGTTATGTTAATGTGTATTTCATTGTTGTTTTGTTCTATTCATTCTGTTTATTTTTTCCGTCTCATTCCCGTTTTTTTTTTTTTTTTTGTAATAATCAGTTCAGTTTTTTTTCCTATTTGTTTCAGATCTTTGTAAAAAAATGTCATCGTAACCGAATTTGTTCTGTTTTTACGGATAAATACACACAAAATCAAGTATCATCTTAACACTGCACGAAAGCTTCCCCACGTCCTTATAGTTCGATGGAATACAGAAAGAACTAAAAGCAAAAAAAAAAGAAAAAAAAATCTGATTTGCGATTCGCCACTGCTTCGACTTTCCGACTGTTTCGAAACATGTCAAGCGAGTGGTTGGCATATGCTTCGGATACAAGATTCGAAACTGGGGGTTAATACGTTGGGAACGGTGAACGAGTGGATTTGAAAGTGTAACTGTGTTATGTCCCCACTTCGTTGCCTAATAATATACAAATATACACACTATGAACACATACCAAAATGCATCAAAGCTCCGTCACGCCTTTGCCGTTTGCCAGGACGGTAAACAAGGAATAGATTATACGTTCTCCAACGACTGCTGATGGCATCGGGGAAGGAATCACGGAGTTTGTTCATGGCGAGGTTAAGAGGGGAT
>NC_051399.1:38773355-38788355 GCF_015228065.2 Penaeus monodon
TTGGAAAATGGTGCAGGAAGTGAGGACCGGCCTGTAGGCAGAGGTGACGGGTGACGCATGCACAGGGCGAACACGGGTTCAATCTGTCCTAGACCTTTCTAAAATCTCTGGGAAAGTCAGTTTCGCGGGGTACATTGTGTGGTGATTATTGCATAGGTCTGAGTCCGTGTTATGGTACGCACTATATAACCAGCCACTGGTTGATATCCAGAACCTATCTTGATACCTATCTCGTAGGGTTTTTTTTTTTCCTATTTTCATTCGTTTCCATGTCTGACTCAGTGCTGGTAAAGGATGGTATACAAGCATTATATTCTTTAAGACTATCAAGTAAAGAATTTAAGGGAGAGAAGTGGTAGAAAGCTATAACAAAAGGAAAAAATATTTTTTCCAGTGCTCTAGAGCTTAATAGTCAGTTTGTTTTTCATGCAAATATACCGAGTTTGGTAATAATAATAAACAGCAGTATACTCGATTCTGATGATGCGAGTAATGTTTAGACTATAGGAGCAACAGCATCAAATCCTTATTTTATATCGGCAATTATGGTTTTGGCAAACTCACAATCACGATGTTTACATGTATAAATAGTTGATACATTTAAACAAAAAGTCCATTTTGTTTGCTAATATGTGCATGATAAGTCGTATATATTTTTGATTACAAAAGCCCTCTTTTGATAATGAACTCTCTTTCTCCGTATATATTTATGTGTGTGTGTGTGTGTGTGTGTGTGTGCGCGTGTGTGTGTGTGTGTGTGTGTGTGTGTGTGTGTGTGTGTGTGTGTGTGTGTGTGTGTGTGTGTGTGTGTGTGTGTGTGTGTGTGTGTGTGTGTGTGAGTGTGTGTGTGTGTGTATATATATATATATATATATATATATATATATATATATATATATATATATATATATATTATATATATATATATATATATATATATATATATATATGCATGCACACATATCAGTGTTGTTGCAACATTTATCTGCACTTCCAACGGCAAAGCAGCGGCTTTCAAGAACATAAATATGTTGCAAAAAACTAAAAACAGACTGAACACAAATCATCACACAGCTGTTTGCAGGAAACGGTTGTTGGCTTTGGCGAGAAAAGTATAAAAGAAATATAATCAGTAAGATGGTGTTGGCGGGAAATGCATCGCAGAGGAAAAGAGATTTTCTCGATTTGGAATGCGGGTATATTCCACATGGCCAAGTCGGGGTTAGACACGGGTGCTGTTTATGTAACAATCAGTCTATCCTGTCTGTCTTTCTGTCTGTTTGTCTGTCTTGTTCTCTTTCATTTTTTTATTCTCTCTCTCTCTCTCTCTCTCTCTCTCTCTCTCTCTCTCTCTCTCTCTCTCTCTCTCTCTCTCTCTCTCTCTCTCTCTCTTTCCCTCTGAGTGGTCAGATGCCTTCAATGTCACGCCCTCCAACTAACAGGGGCGACCAATAGAGCGGCATGCCCATGGCATCGCCGCTGTACTGACCTAAGCCACGCCCACATGACCTTTGCCCGCTACCTTGACCCGAACAGTCACTCTGATCCGAGTCACGGTCCTGCTCGGACGCTGCCTCCTCCCAGGGCACACCCGCCAGGGCTTCTTCAACTTCCGTCTACGCTTTGCTACCAAGAATCTTCTGTCAATAAAGACTGCAAGCAGACCGTGCGTTTAAGTCAACACAACCCTGACACATTGCTGGACAGTAGCGATAACAAGTACCTGACATTCTCTCTCTCACACTATATATATATATATATATATATATATATATATATATATATATATATATATATATATATATATATATATATTGCACGCACACACACGCGTACACACACACACACACGGATTTGCAAATATTGGGTTAGGTAGATACGATAGTGGTGCCCGATTGCTGCCTTGTAGCTTAGTCCATGTATGGTCGAAGGCTGTGGGAATTCACCCTTTACAAAACAATCCACTGCCTTTAAGATGAAAGGGGCTTCGGGAGTCAACCGGGAGCTGGTGTCTCTGGGATAGTTCGTTGTTCCTTGCGACCTGGTAACTCCTGCGACGCCACTGGTGCCAAACCGTACCGGTGTATGCTGTTCCTTTGGATCCATCAGCTGCGTGGAGAGAGCCTGCTGCTTGGGCAACAGTTTGCTCCTCACATTCTTTCGCCCAGGCATTGGCTCTACCTATACGGAAGTGGGTAGAGACAATAATGCCATTGTCGATATATATATTCTTCTTTTAGCGGTAGGTTCATGTCTGAGCCGCCGTGGTCACAGCGTGATACTTAATTGTAGTTTTCATGTTGTGATGCTCTTGGAGTGAGTACGTGGTAGGGTCCCCAGTTCCTTTCCACGGAGAGTGCCGGTGGTACCTTTTTAGGTAATTATTCTCTCTATTTATCCGGGCTTGGGACCAGCACTTGACTTGGGCTGGCTTGGCCACCCAGTGGCTAGGTAGGCAATCAAGGTGAAGTTCCTTGCCCAAGGGAACAACGCGGTGGTCGGTGACTCGAACCCTCGAATTCAGATTGCCGTCGTGACAGTCTTGAGTCCGACGCTCTAACCATTCGGCCACCGCGGCCTTGACGAGCATGGGCTTCCATGATTTTTTCTTAGCAATTTAGAGCGGTGGTTTGCCATTGCCTTCCGCCCGGTGTTTTTATCGAGTCACCATCTCTATTTACCCGGCACTGACATGAGCTGGCTTGGCCACCCAGTGGCTAGGCAGGCAATCGAGGTGAAGTTCCTTGCCTAAGGGAAACAACGCGGCGGTCGGTGACTCGAACCTTCGAACTCAGATTGCCGTCGTGACAGTCTTGAGTCCGACGCTCTAACCATTCGGCCACCGCGGCCCCGATATATATATATATATATATATATATATATATATATATATATATATATATATATATATATATATATATATATATATATATATATATATATATATATATATATATATATATATATATTCTGTAACCCAGCTTTATATATGTGATGTTACTGAAATATGTATGCTAATGTTGTTCTACTTATCGCTTGTTATATTGTACATGACTTGTATAATCTTATGTATTGTCACATGCCTATATTCCCACACACACACATGTATATAAGTATGTCCATTGCTTTACCTGTTCATTCGTCTCTCGTTGCCACACTAGACATTCCAATGCTGTGTTGTCTATCCCCTTCCACAAGAGCTATGCATTGTTGTAACACTACCTTTCATCACCAGTGACTGTCATATGCTAAGCACTTGATCTATGCCCATCTTTAGACCACTGTAGGAGATGACAGGCAGACTCCCTGCGGGGAGCCGAGGAGCAACACCTCGCTCCTCGGCGCAGCCGTACTCCATCATACAATATAATAACGGAGTCTAGACATCTTGGTTGTCTACATCACGCCCTAAGCTCGCCACCTACCATACTCTTGTAGGGCCCATCATTCCGGCTCTTACATATTCGTGTGTGTGTGTGTGTGTGTGTGTGTGTGTGTGTGTGTGTGTGTGTGTGTGTATGTATATATATATATATATATATATATATATATATATATATATATATATATATATATATATATATATATATATATATATATAAACAAACATACACACACGTACTTATAAATATATTCATATATGTATATATATATATATATATATATATATATATATATATATATATATATATATATATGTATGTGTGTGTGTGTGTGTGTGTGTGTGTGTGTGTGTCTTCCTCTCCCTCTTCAATAACAATCGAAACGCAGAGTAATCTCTAAATTCGCCACCCTTACTCGCCGCACCCGGTCGCCAACCTTGCCTGGCAATGAATATTTAAGAAGCCAATAAAAGTTCATGTAGCACTGTTATTAACATTTATATTTATGTTTGACTGTCTGTGTTGTACTGCTTTAAAAAATGCACTTACATTTTTTTATTGTTATTGTTTGCATGCGCGTGTGCAGAAAATATTATTTGTATTAATGTTGAAAGTCTTCGGTATTACTGGTTGGACAGTGTTTATTTATTTATGCCCATCATAGTAGCCTGAGAGAGGGACAGAGAGAGAGAGAAAGAGAGAGAGAGAGAGAAAGAGAGAGAGAGAGAGAGAGAGAGAGAGAGAGAGAGAGAGAGAGAGAGAGAGAGAGAGAGGAAGGAGGAGGGAGGGAAAGAGAAAGAGAAAAGAAAAAGAAAGGGAAAGAAAGAGAGAGAGGCGGGAAAGGGAATAATGAGGAGGGGGCGAAAGGAGACAGAGAGGGTGTGAGAAAAAGAATTATTGATGAAACACAAGTTTTGATTATGATTAACAGAGTTATTTCGATGTCAAACAAAAAAAAAAACATTCGCTTTAAAAACAGAGATGCAACTAAATAACTAAATCATAATCTTGAATACGAAAGTAGAACAAAAAAAGAACATACACACCAACTGATTACATAACCAGGACACAACAACAAAAATAAGACACTCAATAGGTTGGCATCAGGACCCCGAAGTTGACAAATGTCGCAATATTTTCCCGTCCTGCCGTTGAGATTCTAATGGTCTCGCGAGGTTTGCCTGCAAAGTGATGGAATTGAGTCTGGAATGTGTTGCGTTTGCATATTGTGAATGTGTTCTTGTCCAATCGATATTCGTTTGTTTTTATTTGTTTGTGCGATATATATGTGTGTGTGGGTTTGGGTGTGGGTATAGGTGTGTGTGTGTGTGTGTGTGTGTGTGTGTGTGTGTGTGTGTGTGTGTGTGTGTGTGTGTGTGTGTGTGTGTGTGTGTGTGTGTGTGTGTGTGTGTGTGTGTGTGTGTGTGTGTGTGTGTGTGTGTGTGTGTGTGCGTGTGCGTGCGTGAGGGTATGTTTGTGTGTAGGGGTGTGGACGCGCGCGCGTAATACCTGTTTACGCCTGTGCGTGCGTGTGATAGAGAATGTGTGTGTGTGAATATCCATCCATCACGGAAATTAATCGTTCCCCTCACTCCATGCCAGGAGGAAAAATGAATAAAACAGGAAGCAAATGCATCAAAAGGAGACAACCCAATACATTGCCAGTGCAAGACATTATTCGGTTCCTCGAAACAAAGACGGAAGTTTCTCCATATAAATACACTTCTTGTCATTTATACATAACCTGATATTGGCATACTGAGGGGAGGAGGGGGGGGGGTGCGGGGGAGATGGATTTTAAAGGAGAAAGACGGAAACTTTGAAGCCGGTTGTTCGGCCGATGTTCTGGTTCCTTCACTCTGTAGGTTTTCTCGAATTTCATCTTTGGTGTTGCTGTTGTTTTACGTGTATGTTTGTATTTCGTTTTGCTGTTTTTGTTCTTTGTTTTTCTTCTTTCTTTAATTTTCTCTGCGCTCGATCCTCATCATAGAGCGTAGGTCGTGGCTCAGATTACGTCAGAAGATCCGGCTTATTGGTCGAGTCCCTTGATGTCGCGCTGTGGCAAAACATTCTTCTTCAAAACAACACAGATCAAATTAAAGAGTTATTGGTAGAGTACACATGCGTGCCATATCAGCTGAGCGCATATCTTACCTGAAATTACCAGATATATAATTTTACTAAGACTTTCCCGTGGTTTGTTTTGTTTACATATTTAGAATCAGTCCTTTGTCTTTACTTGCAGATCATGTTTAGCAAGGCCAGTTGATTATATCTACTCATGGACTACAGATAAGCCGCTGCTCTCATCAGGATCTTTCGAAATCTTAGCTTCAGCAAGAGAAATGAGTTAGGGAGGAAATATAAAGGTTTTCTAAATCTGTGTGAGATATTATGTCAGTACTATGTTAGGGCTGATCACCAAATGCTCTTATTTCCTCCTTGTTTGTGGGAGAGGCAAGGAAACTTGTATGGATGATCATCTCTATTTTCAGAAGTAATGGTTTGCTAGTGAGGACTCGAAAGAGCTTATATAAGGGAAAAATCTTTTCATTTCGATCAATAATGATTATAAATCAATACTAGTTTGGCTCCGTCATAAAATGAAGTGCATTGGGATACAGGTATTATTCAGGCTTTTAAACGTTGTGTATTAAGTATGATGACGACTGGTCGATATGCAACGCTGCAATATATATATGCTTGAGGGAGATTAAATGAAATATGGCGAGAAAAGACCGAAGATTTCATCGCCTAACTAAATGCATTATATACATTCAGTACTGTACAGTATATGGAAACCTTCATATTTAGGTTCAGTATGTCATTAATATGGTACTTCAACAATAAACGTATGTATAAGTGCGGTATCTATCACATTTGTTATATCTACACTAATATTGGTTCATAAATTTTCATTACCAAATTAGAACTACAATGGTATATTCATTATTATCATTATCATTATCAATATCATTATCATTACTACATTATCATTATTATTATTGTTATTATTATTATCACCACTATTGTTATCATTATTATCAAAATTATTATCATTATCTTTATAATCATTAAGATTATAAATATTATCATCACTATCATCATCACCATCATAATTATCATTAATATAATCATCATTATCATCACTGTCATCATTCTCATAATACAGTTATATTGTTATCAACATTGTTGTCTTCTGCTATTCATTATCGTCATTCCTATTATCATTATGTTTTTTATCAGTAGTTAAAAGTATTAACAATAGTAATAATAGGACTAGTAGTAATAAAAGTAGTAGAAGTAGTAGCAGTTGTAGTAGTAGCAGCTGCTGCAGCAGCAGTAGTTGTTAATGTGGCCGTAGTAATGGTAGTAGAAATATGGGTTCAAAATTATTAACAGAAGTAATAGTACAGCAGTAGCATCAGTATTATTATCACTGATATGACTATCAGTATTATTTTCAATGAAATGACTATCAGTATTATCACTGCTAAAATTATCTTTCTTTCTATCCTTTTCTCTTTCCTGTTCTCCTTCTTTCACGACCTCCATAACGGACACGACGCAGTGCCCACAATAGGCACTGCTCTGACGTAAACAGCTGCTCCGTCCAATGCATGCATAATGACATTGTGAGAACAAGGGCACGTGGTGGGGAGAGGGGGAGTCATCTCCTAAGGATCTTGCACCGTTTCGAAGCTGATATTTTTTTCGCATGATGTTCGTGATGTTATGCTTAAAAAAATGGATTTGTCGTATCATCCCTGAAATGAAAAGAACGATCTTTCCAGGAGTGTGCTGGCGTCTTTATTCTTGTGCAGTAAACCTGTGACTTTGAAATGTGACCCGAGTTTGTTGTATAGCTTTTCATGAGCCTGCAGCAACTCCTAAACGGAGGCTGAAGATAAACTGATGTTATAATGAAAGGAAACCTGCTGGGGACTTTGTCTTATACATCTGATGGTCTGAAAGTAAGAGAAACGATGATATAGTTACCTAAATATGGTTTAAGAAAAACGTATGGACTACATATTGCATTTCTTGTGGAATCCAGCAGCTCAGTAACACGCACACACATACACACACACACACACACAAACATACACACACACACACACACACACACACACACACACACCACACACACACACACACACACACACACACACACACATACACACACACACATATTCCCCGTAATGCCAAGTCAATTCTTTTCATCATAAGTCTTGTGGATGTGTAAGGGATTACCAGACTGGTAGGCAGCAGTAGGCCTACTGGAAAATTCTGTAATCATATTTCAGAACTTTCTCTGTATATCCATTTGTATCCTAATATATATATATATATATATATATATATATATATATATATATATATATATATATATATATATATATATATATATATATTTTTTTTTTGTGTGTGTGTGTTTGTGTGTGTGTGTGTGTGTGTGTGTGTGTGTGTGTGTGTATACATATTATTTTATCTATATTTATATTTATATATATACACATATGTGTGTTTATATACAGATTTCCAGTTAATATATCTGTCCGTTCATAAACATTATGTTTAACTGTCAATCTAGCTTTCTGCGAATGTATTTCTACCAATCTGGCTGTTAATTATTAGACCTATTTATTCAACTCCTTGAACACAGCAACTTCATTCACAAAAAATGCTAATATGATTGTGATGATATAGAATGTGAAAATGATAACTAGTAATGTATTCACACACCCAGCTAACAAATAAACGTATTTTGATATACACTTGGTTAGTATTAGCTTATAGAGATACATTACTGGATGCAATCTGTCCTAACGAACGTTCATTTTGTGAAACTGAGCACTCTACGAAAGGCTTTGTACACATAACACAGATGAGAGGACTGCAATCTATGGTCCTTTTCCAAGGGAACCTACAGCTCTGATGTCGAAAAGACCAATTTCCCTTCTCTCGCTGTTTCCAGCAGTGTCCGAATGCCAGTCATAAATGTGCAACGAGCTTGAAAGACAAACCTACTCATCATTGCAGCATTGCAAGAGTACATAGGGATGAAAGCGCACAGACATGAAGTGGCGGATGGGGAGATGGAGTTGCACAGAACGGTATGGACTGACAAAATAGGGTAGAAAGGAGAGTGAAGAGAAAGAGATTCATAAATAGCGAAAAGAGAGAGAACAGAAGATAGAAAAAAGGGGAAAGGGGTTAGAGAATAAAATGTGTACATGGAAAGGGCGCAGAGAGAAGGGCAGTATGAGGGTAAGGAGGACGTGGGAGAAGGGCGAGAATAAAAATGTGGTAGAAGCGGAGGAGCGAGGAGCAGGATTAGCGAGATTTGACTCGGGAGGAAAAAAAAATCTTACGTGTTGTGCATGTAAGATATAGAGCATAAGAGCATAAAATATTGGTTATTTTTTGGGGCCCTGTCTTTTTTCATTCAGAAGATCCGAGAGACTTTACTATAGGGAGAGAACAGCAATCAAGGGAGAGTATATTAGGAGGAGGAATTAAACACGAAAGAAATGACTTCACACCAAGGCCACCGAAGCAAGTAGAGAGAGGAAGAATGTACAGTAGCAGAAACAGGAAACTTCACTTCAAAGCAATCAGGGTAAGTAGACTGGCAGAAAAAGGGACAGTAGAGAGAAATTTCACTTCGAGGCAATCAGAGGAGAGTGTAGATTAGTAAATAAAAGAAAATAAAGGAATTTGATATGATGGTGCAATCAAAGGAGAGTGTAAATTTATAAAAAAAAAAAAAAGGGGGAATTAGATATGAAGGTGCAATCAAAAAAAAGTGTAGATTAGTGAAAAATTGAAAATAATAAAACGGTAAAGAGAAGCGGCTTCATCCTAAGGCAACCAAAAAGTAGTAGAATTGTAGGATTGGGAATAAATTACTTTATAGAAGATCTTCACTTCGCGACAGTCAAGGAAGGATGGATTAGTAGAAATATTAATTACATATACAGGAGACAGAGCCCATAAGGCAACCATAACAAGGTATTTCACAGAAAAGGCTAGACTCTCCTTTATAACTTGATCTCCTTGTATCTTAGTGTATGAAATAATCGCCTAGTTGGCTCTAAAATAGTCTCTTTGATGTTTTCCCCTTTTTTGACTCTTTTGGAGTAGACGTTGTGCTATGAGACCATCCATAATATTTTCGTGACAATTCTTTGGAAGACGTTGGGATGATAAGGATGAAAGAGGGAGAGGAGAGGAATAGGAAGAGGAAGAAGAAAAGGGAGAGGGATAGGCTGAGGATGAAGATGAGGATGGTGAGGGTGAGTGTGAGGATGAGGGTAAGGGTAAGGGGTAAGTATAAAGATGGAGATGAGGATAAAGATGAGAGTGAGAAAGAAGGTAAGGGGATGGAAGAAGATGAAGCTGAGGGTGAAAGTAAGGATGAGGGAGAGAATGAAGATGGAAATGAGGGTGAGGGTGAGGCTACGGGTGTCGACGAGAGACTGGGTGAGAAAGAGGATTATGATCATAAGGACGAGTCAGATGTAAATGATGATGGTCGTTATAGTGATGGTGGTGATGATAATGATGATGCTGATGATAATTAAAATGATAATGATGATCAAGATAACAACGACTGAAAATCCAAATGCCAACGACGAAATGGATGAAAAGAGCGTGAAATGAAGTGAAGATATGACATATTTAATTTTATACTCAGTGTGTCTGATAGGCGCTTCAACTAAATTTTTATGCATCGTCAGTATTTTACAGACAATTAACTCTCACACGTTCTATTTTCTAAAATGTCACAAAATGGTTCAAAGAAAAGTTTAGAGGAATACTAATTGTTGGCTCGGCTCGAGGGGAGGGGGGGGGGTGCACGAATATTAATACAAACAACACAATTGTTCCTTTCTTTGGGCGATAATTCCGAATGACGTGTAAATGCAAAGTGTCGCCAGAAATACGTTTGATTTTTAAGAGCATCGGGGCAACATTTCCTTTTCCATGGCGGAAAATATGAGTTTATGATTCTGAACACTTTTTTTCCTCTCTCGTGTCCTCATTAATGCTGACAGTGTTCATTTTGTTCATTTTAGTGCCCTCATTGCGCATTTCGTAGCGAAAGTTCAAATCAAGAGACACATCATTATATGCCATCGCAAAGTCTCATCCAGACAAAGAGAAAGAACACACACACAGAGAGAGAGAGAGAGAGAGAGAGAGAGAGAGAGAGAGAGAGAGAGAGCAACACTCAGTTATTAGACGATTTCAAAAACAAATTTCTTTTTGAGGCCTCCACGAAGATTATTAGAGAGAGAGGGAGAGGGAGAGAGAGAGAGAGAGAGAGAGAGAGAGAGGGGGGGGGGGGAGAGAGAGAGAGAGAGAGAGAAAAACTGACAGCCAGACAGAACGAACAGGCAGATAAACAGACTAACAGGCAGACAGACAGACAGATAAACAGGAGAAGGGAGCGAGAAAGAGAAGGCGTAGGAGGGGTAAGGGAGGGTGGGGAAGACCTCCCCTCCGCCCCCTTTTTCCCAAGGGAGGCTCGGAAGATGTATATAAGGAGACACAATAATTATGACACTATAAAGACGGTGTAATCTTCCACAAACATGCCTGGTCCCGCCTCGAAACTCTTAACGATTTTCTTCTGTTCTGAAAAGGCGGGAGGAAAGAGGGGCAAGGGGGGGGGGTAGGTGAAGGGAGGGAGATGGGGATAAAGATTCGGAGACGAGGAGAAAGAAAATGAGGAAGACCATAAATGAAGCCAATATGAGGCTGGCAATAAAAACAACAGGGGATGCTTATCTCCGAGAGGATGGATGTTTTCAGGGGAGTTGGTTGTAGACACACAGACCTTTGTGTGTGTGTGTGTGTGTGTGTGTGTGTGTGTGTGTGTGCGTGTGCGTGTGCGTGTGTGTGTGCGTGTGCGTGTGCGTGTGCGTGTGTGTGTGTGTGTGTGCGTTTGCGTGTGCGTGTGCGTGTGTGTGTAAATCACCATTATCAGCCTGTATCAATCCACTACAATTTTCCACTGCAGTTTTTGTTCCCAGACATAGCCCTCAAATTTCGTTATTTCGTTACGCCATCTTGTCATTGGTTTGGCCCTCGGCCTTCTCATGTTATCTGTATCCTAATCTGTTACTTTTTCTCCATCTGTCGTCCTGTCTCCGACATATATGACCTGCTCATTGCCATTTCTTTTTAACGCTGCTATGTATATTTTACACTTTGGTCTGTTCTCTGATCCATGTCGCCTTCATCCGATCTCTTAGGCTAATTCCTAGTCAGGACTGGGAGGACGCATTAGTTAAAGGCTATTCTTTTTAGACATAATGGCAAGGAGCCTCTTAGTATGCTACTGTGTCTGCCGAAGGTGCTGCACCGTAGACACTTGCGCCGCTTTATTTCCTCATCACTGGATGTGTTTGTCTCGTTCATTACCTCTAGCACTTCGCCTTGTACTTGTATCTGTTCGAACTTATCTCTACTGCTGAACATGACTTTCGTTTTTTTGTTGTTGTTGTCATCTTCAGCCCAACTTTCAGACTTTCTCTATTTAGATCGTTTATTAATTACTGCAGTTCATTTGCAGACTTGCTGAAGAGAACAACGTCGTCTGCAAGTCTAAGATTGTTAAGATGTTCGTTCCCTACTTTGGTACCCTTTCCATTGCATTCTTGCTTCTTGTAGTTTTGGTGAGATGGTCTCGCCCTGCCTAAGACCATTTCTGATTGGTATTTTATCGGTTTTTGTATGAAACTTCATGGTTGCTGTCCCCTCTTCGTATCTTTCATTGTTTTGCGAAAGACTTCCTCTACTCCTTGTCTTTAAATCACTTCCAAGTCAAATGCCTTTTCATAATCGACGAATACCATACACTGGAGTTTCATATATTCATTTACTCTCGCTATCATTTGGGTTAGTGTGTGGATGTAGTCTGTTGTTGAGAATCCACTGAGGAAGCCTACCTGTTCTCTAGGCTGGTTAGACTCTAGAGTATCGGAGATGCGAGTTGTAATGACTTTTGTGAACATTTTGTAAATAACTGACAGGCTTACGGGTCGGTAGATTTTTTTTTTTTTTTTTTTTTTTTTTTTTTTTTTTTTTGGGGGGGGGTAATTTTTATCTCCTTTTTTATGCGTTAAAATGAGTGTTGCATTTTTCCCGTTGGTAAGGCATTTGTTGAAAAGATTGGCTAGTTTTACTGTTGCGATTTCTCCTGCGTCTTTAATAAGGTCTATGTTAATACCGTCTTCTCCTGGTGTTTTCCCTCTCTTCAAGCCTTTGAGTGCTCTTTATTTGTTTTGCTGCAATGTTAGGTACATCTCTAATTACCTCCTTTACTTCTGTCCGTGGCTGTTCACTTGAATATATATATCCTTGTAAAAGTCTTCCACTACTCTTATGATCTCATGTCATTTCTCCGTCTGGTTTCTTTGTTGCATACATTTGATTTCTCCCTATTCCGAGTCTTCTTTTAGCTTTTTCATGCCTGAAATCACTTTCATTTATTTTTTGAATGTTGCATTTGCGCACTTCCTTCCTCTTTTTATTTACAGTCTTCGTTCAACTAACTATATGTTGTCAATGTTTTACGATATTTTCGTGGCCATACGTTTTTGAATAAGCTATTTAGTTTCTGCTGAGAACTTGCTGGAGCTTTGCGTGTCGTTCTTACAGCTTACTTCAAGTGCAGTTTCCTTTAATATGCCACTGAATTGTTTGTTGATTTGGTCAATCTTAAGAACTTCGTCACTGAGAAGTATCTTTTTTTATGTTAAGGTTAAATTTTATTGATGGCGACTTCCGTGTACACTTCCTCTCAAGCCTCTTTTCGAAAATGTATTCATATTATGACTTGAACAATCTGTAAGTTGTACCAGTTGCTCAGTTTTATTGTTACTAAAGCTACTCTTTCGCTTAAGTTGTTGAATTCCACAATATTCTTTTAGCCGAGAAGCGACTAATAAGCCCCTCTAGCAGGGTTGAGCCTACATTGCATGGAACACACTGCAACACACGGGCCTGCTCACTAGATCAGCCTTGCCTTCCGTTTTGCAGTTCGTAACACTACGAAGCGCACGATTTCAACGGAACGGCTTGTAGCGCAATACTTGTATTCTTCGTGTGGTGCGCAAAAGCCACGGTCCCGAGAGGTGGTGCGCCTAGCAGACGACGCACAATGTTTACAAAAAGATAAGGTAGAATGTCAAGGAATATTTTTCAGTATGGATTTTGAACTTTCGAGATACATGGAACACTAGTGGGTACTTTCTGACTTATGTTTAAAATATATTAAGTAAAGCATAGGATGTTAAGTGTGGAGAAATACAGGAGAATGATTCTTGACTCGCAAGCCGAACTAATGAACCAATAATGGAAAATATGCTACATAAAGAAAAAAAGACTTATAAACATTACCACATGAAAAGCCATGGCAAATGTGTCTAAACACAAAAACTAAAACAAAAAACTGGGTAAATTTGAGCGTCACCATCACCGTAACGCTGCAAGCTGTTCCGTTCTCTGTAGCGCATAAAGGTATTCCGTATTTTCCAACGGAACGCAGGGAAATGTATACTCCCGTGAGCATGGGCTTGAGTCTTAGAAACGCAAAATTCTTCGAAAAATGTTCTGTCACACGAAGTAATTCGGGGCACATATGCACGCAGAAACACATGTTTGTTTGTGTGTGTGTGTGTGTGTGTGTGTGTGTGTGTGTGTGTGTGTGTGTGTGTGTGTGCGTGCGTGCGTACGCGCGCGCGTGTGTGTGTTTGCATACATATATTCATTTACCTTATAAAAGACTAGGAACAGTTCCAACATCAAATAAAATTCCACCATAGTAAGTCGCAAACGCCAAGAAAACTCTCTTCTTTTCTCTGTTTCTTTTTCTCTTTCGTTTCGGCCGGTGGAAGTGGCAAGCTTTCAGAGATCCCGATCAACCAAGTGGTAATTTCGTAGTATGAAATGTCACAAGAAAATCTCAGGGGATTTATTTCAACGTGGGAGCTGTCAAGGGAGAGAAAACGGGCGTTGTTTGTTCACTTCCTTCCCGGAAATTTGTCCCTTTTTTCGTTTTGTTTTCTTTCTTTTTTTTATCCCAACACGTTATCCTTTTTCTATATTGATCAATATGGCTTTCAAACGTCCCTAGGTCCCTGTTTTCATTAGTAGAGGAAACCTTTTTTAAAACAGGGCCTGGAAATAGAAAAAAAATGTTAAGCTTGAATGGTCTTAATCGACTCAGGGAAAAATTAGATGAATAGGAAACCCTGAGCCTGAAACTCAAGGGAGATGAAAATGAGTCACTGGCAACTACGACTCCTCAGTATAGCTGACTAATGATAATATTTTAGTGCATATAATCATGATGGTGATGGTAGGATGAGGAGGATGGCAAAGATTAAATTATTATTATCATTATTATTATTATTATTATTATCATTATTATTGTGGTGTATCAAAACAATTGGTATGACCAGGGCCGCCTTACGCAAATAAAGTAAATTATTTAAATCCCTGGTATAAGCCCCATGAGGTGGTAGCGTGGTCAGAGGAGCTAATTTTGGCGTGAGTTTGTTCCAAGCATTACCCCCTCCGTCGCTTGATAAAACGTAACACA
>NC_051399.1:38793355-38798355 GCF_015228065.2 Penaeus monodon
AAAAAATAATATAGTAGTAATAAAAGCAGTAGAAACAAGAAAACAATAATAATGAAGATGACGATAATAAAGATAACGATGGTGATGATGATGAAGGTGATGGTGATGGTGGTGGTGATGATGATGATGGTGATGATGATGATGATGATGATGATGATGATGGTGATAATGATAGTGATGGTGGTGATGGTGATGGTGTTAATGATAATGATGATAATGATGATGATGTGATGATGAGATGAGATGATGATGACGATGACGATGACGTTGACGATGACGATGACGATGATGTTATGTGATGGTGACAATATGAATAATAATATAACAATGAAAGAAAATGATAACATTGCAAAAATACAAAAAAAAATAATTAGAAATTATGAGTAGCAAGCTAGGTCAAACTTACCAGCCAAGGGCACGGCGTTTAAGACAGCTCTGACCTCTTCTCACTCGTTTTCATCGGTTGCAAATTTGCGTTACTTACAAATCACTCTTTTTTTATAACCCTCCCTGTCTCCTTATCTCACTAATTTCACTCTGTGAGCTGGAGCTACGCAGAAAAAAATAATATTTTTCTCTTTCTCTCCTGCTTGATTCGGGGATATGCTAGGGTCTATGTGTAGTCCTCTTGCTTAGCCTAATACATGGCTTTTGCCGGGCCGACTGGCACTCTACCTTGTGGTTAAGGGGGAACTGGCATCGTGAGGCGTGCTCGTCCAGACTCACACCTGGAATGCGCTGCCTGGCGCCTCACCCCAAAATCTCGTACCTCGTGCTTGTGTGTGTGATTGGTGCAGTCGTGGGGACGGAAGGGTAATCTCGCGGCTTTGATCGTGAGTCATTTAGTTGCCAGTGTCTGGAGAAAGAAGAGTGTATTCGTAAGCTCTATGTATATGGTTCGATTTTCCCTTATCGATTTCTCTCTCTCTCTCTCTCTCTCTCTCTCTCTCTCTCTCTCTCTCTCTCTCTCTCTCTCTCTCTCTCTCTCTCTCTCTCTCTCTCTCTCTCTCTCTTGTTTTTTTCCGTTTGTTATCTGTGTTCTTTTTCCCCTCTCTATATTTTCCTGTTAATATTCTCCTCCCGTTTTATGGATGCAAATACACAATAGCGTTTCAAAATTCAGACAACATTCTATCACTTTTATCAACATATTGTCGAAAAAAACACACGCATGCTACTCAATACCTTTGCATATATAAACACGGGTATTATTCCCCAACAAAATTTTGTTCTTACTTTTCAAAAAGATTTTCGTCGTGTATTCCTATGTTGACAATATGAAATTGGCTTTTTTTAATTCAGTTAAGAGCCAGATTTAACACCGGCTGTTAATCCAAGGCTCTGCCAAACAAAATACTTCCATCTTCCAACCATGATCTTTTTACTAGAGTATTGGTTATTAGTTTCTTTATCAAATTAATCGTCCTTTGCTACTCATGAATGAGAAACAAATCTTTGAAGTCTCGGCCAACATTTATTTATTCTGCAATACGCTGATACGATTTCGATGGTCCCTGTGTGAGGGATGACTACTATAACTATATTATATGAGGAACGGGGTTAAACTTGCCTCCTGCGCCCATAAGATATGACGGGATTTCATTCCTGTCTTTTACAGCGGCTGTTGGGTCTCTCCTGATCAAGATGAATAGGAGTGCGCGGTCGTCACCGTCATGTTTTACAGATCGCATGGAAGGGTGATTGGATGAGGTAAGGCTGAGTATGAATACGCATTTATATTAGCAGCATTTTCTAAGAGAACGTGTGATTTTGTTTCTTTGCTTTTTTTTTCCTTCATGCCTTTGAATAGCTTTAGTAAGAACAATATTAATATAAGATAATCTTTAGCAAAAGGCATCTGAAATTTAGGGAGTTTAGGTGACCACTGGTCGATGGTGTAGGGAATGCTCATTAAGGATAAAAAACCTTCGACCTGTTCGAAAAGAAAGAAGCATACTTTCAGTCAGGCTTCAGTTCTTTCAGACATATTTAAAGGGAATATAGCAAAGCTTTCCTGTTGAGAGAGAATAAAACGTTTTATTATGCATTTTGTAAAGTACTCTGTTTCTCTGACGAGACCCTTCTTTGAACGTTTATATGTTCCAAATGTTAAGAGAAATATACATACATACATAAATACATGTGTGTGTGTGTGCGTGCGTGCGTGCGTGCGTGCGTGCGTGCGTGCGTGTGTGTGTGTGTGTGTGTGTGTGTGTGTGTGTGTGTTATACACAGTCACATAATTTCTATGAATCTAAACAACTGCACTTGAAGCATCGTTCCTCATGTACTCGCAGCTGTGGGTAAGGGACGACTATTCCAGCAGTAGAAAAAAAAGCTGTATATCAGTGTAGTGGTAGCTGCAGCAGCAACGGCAGTACGGAGTATAATTTAATATGTATATTACAGGTAAATAAATGGCAACATAAGCATGGCTATAAATGGAGCAATTTTACTTTGGTGTAATTTAAGATGATGGGACCAGTCGTTCCTGAGGTTGCGTTTTTTTTTTTTTTTTTTTTTTTTTTTTTTTTTTTTTTTTTTTTTTTTTAGGAGTAGTAGCAACAATAATGATAACAGCAGGGATTCTGCCGCTAATATTGGGAGTAGGGGGAGTAACAGACAGTAAAATAATGATAAGACCAGGGGTTGGATACTCAAAACAGTCTACAAAGTTCTAATTGTTCATATGGGTTTCACACCGGATTTAGTACAGATTATTTCTCGATTATTTATTCGCCAGAGACTTTTTTTCTTGACTAGAACATGCCTTTTCCATATTTACTACCAGGGAATTTTAATTGTGTAGACTTTACTCTGTTTAGACTTTACTCCAACACAGAAAAAATGTTTATAACAATAAGTCAAATGTCGGATTTCATAAACACAATGTTAAAAATATAGGAAAACATTTTAGGATACGTAATACTTAAATCACCAAGCGTTTGCAATAAATCCTGCGCTGGGGATCTACAAGGAATAATGTGTATTAACCTTTTATTTTTTGCCTGGAGATGATTGCTTGCTCATTTTATCATTTTCTCTTAAAGTATAGAACATGTACTATGGAAAAGATAGTTATTCAGGAAAATTCACCACTATTTATTTTACATTTGGTTGAATCTTTCGAAAGACCAGACGGAAAGACAGCCGCCAGACCTACCATGGTGTTGTTGACCGATGGAGGCGTGGTAATATGACAGCTGATATCTATGACTTTCCATTGGTTGTTACGTCTAGCAGGCTGACTGCTGATTGGTCAATCGACTACCGAGTTCCCCTCTCTTGGCAGTCTATGGAATCAACTTACAGTGTAAACATCGGCCTTACAATGTGCTTACTACAGTGTGCTTAAAACTTTAAACATGGATGGCTTACAATACTTTAAGAAGATTGGAAGGTACGATGTGGTAAGGCGATTACAACGTCCTCGAGATGGAAAACGAGACACGGCCATTATTATTGTTCTTATCATTAATGTGATTAACTTATTACTTTGTTATTATTATATTAGCATTAGTTTTAGTATTAATATTAGTATTGGTAACATTATTCTATTATTAGCATTAGTATTATAAATAACATGATCATTATTATTATTTATGCCATTTCTGGTATCATAATCATTATTTTTACTAATATTATTATTATCACCATTGTTATCATAATTATCTTTATTATTATCATTATTGGTAATATTTTTTATTGTTGTTTTATTACTTTTATTTATTACTTATTATTATTATTATTATTATTATTATTATTATTATTGTTCTTGTTCACATTATTATTGTTAGTTTGTTATATTATAATTCTCATTGTTATTGTTATCATAATCATATCACTAACATTATCATTATAACTACTGCTATTTCATCATTATTATTACCATTACTATTGTTATACTATAAAGTAATAATAATTGTTATTGTCATTGTTATCATTATTATTGTCATTGTTATCACTATCATTATTATTAGTAGTAAGATTATCATTATCATCATTGCTGTTTTTGTTATTCTTATTCTTCTTACCATTATTATTATTATTATTTGCTGCTGTTATTAATATTATTATCATAATTGTTATTATTATCCTTATTGTAATAGTATTATCATTATTATCATTATGATTGTTATATTACCATTGTTATTATTATTCTCATGACTATTAGCTGTTATTATCATTATTATAATCATCATTTTCATTATCAGTATTATCGTTACTACTCTTGTTATTACTACTAACATTAGCATTATAATCACCATCTTATTATTATTATATCATCGTTAACATTATCATTATTATTATTATTATTATTGTTATTACTATTACTATTATTACTAGTATTACTATTATTATTATTATTATTATTATCATTGTATTATCATTACTATTATTATTTATATCATTTCTATCATTATAATCATAACTATTATAATTATCATCATCATCATCATGCGTCATCTCATCTTCATTAGGAGAAAATAATGATAGTAATAACAATAGGAAGGATAATAATAACGATTATAATACTAATGATATAATACTAATGATATTGATAATACCAATAGCATTAACAATGACAATAATAATAATGATGATGACGGTAATAGTAATAACAATATAAATTACGTTATATTAATAATAATAATTATGATGATTATAATAATATTAATGATTATAATAATATTAATGGTATTAATAATGATATTGATAATAATGGTAATGATAGTGATGATCGTAAGAATTATGATGACGGTGACAATAATGATAATAAATAATGATTATAATCAAAATAATAAGTTTTATTGTTATACTAATAATAGTAGTAATAACAATAATAATAATAATAGATGTAATGATTATAATAGTAAAAATAATTAGTTATAATAACAATTACGGTTATATAAAAAAAATCATAATAATAACAGTAATAATAACAATAAGATAATGAAAAAATAATAATAATAATAATGATGATAATGATAATATTATTA
>NC_051399.1:38810855-38818355 GCF_015228065.2 Penaeus monodon
AGAGGCAAAGTAAACACAGAAATATATATTCGGCCGCCTGCTCAGAGAAAGTGAGCAGATGTAAATGCAACCACAAATATTCTCCAACTTTCCTGCGGAGGGATGTGAATGAAGATGCATAAAAACTGCATGAAAAAGTACGGTACATTCTCGTGGCTTTTGATGTATTATGTTACTTAAATACGGAAGGATATATATTCCTTAAAACTAGATGTGAACGAAGGTATGTGCGAAGGTGTGGAGTGTCGTACTGATAAGCAATATCCCATTAAGATTTTTTTTTTTTTTTTTTCAGGAAAACTGAACCTTATACTTTTCTAAAAATGGATGCGTACGTGAATGTGATGGATAGTGCAATAAAAAAAAAAAAATCTTCTCTGCACAGAAGCTAGTATACAAGAAAAAAAATGCCGTTTTTTTTCACTCTTTGCAGTTTTTTTTCGAAATTACGACTTCGATTGTTAATTATCATTACCAACATCGCCAACGTTCTCTCAAAGATCATTATCACTACCATGAACATTATTGTTGCGAATATCAGCATCACTATCACCCATATTATCGCTGTTACTATCTGTAGTGAATGTTATGCAAGACTGACTTTTATGGTGCAGTGTGTCGGCCATAATTATGGTTACGCGGTTGCTTCGTATAGCGTACAGTACCTGTGTTCGTGTACCGTATCTATCACACTTGCCTTAAATTTCTCTTAATCCCGTTCACGTTACGAAAGCAAACTGATTTCATCATCAGCGGGACTGGTAGTAAGCGTTGTCAAAGACGAGAATGAAAAAAATGAAAATTAAACAAAGGAAAAAGCTAAATGGAAGTAGTCATAGTAGCATCACTATTAACCATTAATGGATGATGCATTTGTTAAGCAGCGGAGGGGAAAATTAATGTTTTGAATAGGTTTTCGCTCTCATCGATTCAGGTTAAATCTACCTATTTTTGGACCAGTTTGCGTTCTCGTCAAGATAATAGTCATTATAGACCACTTTCTAACCCAACTAACTGTCTCTTTCTACCATGATCCACAGTGCCTCACAAGAATACAAATACACCCACAACTTTTTTAGTACGAATGATTCACTGCCTCACCATAGCCAGATGACCTCTATCATTGCAAGTGACTGATTACAGTTGCATTCTTGGTTCCTCAGTGATGAGCATCTAGGACCTCTGCCGACGTAGATTCACCTACTTCTACGTTTTCTATTGCCTCATGGTTCTACTTCTAACTGGAAATATGTCTAGTGGAGAATTTTTGTTTATATGCCTTCAGCATCGTGGTTAGCCTCGTTTTTTTTACGCAGAAGAAAAATAAGAGGGAATAGATGAGGAGGAAAAAGAAAACAATAATGATGATAAAAAAGGAACGATAACGAAATGGATGACATGCGCATGAGAAAAAAAATACAAAAAATCACTTGTTAGAATCATTCTCCTTTTTTCTATAACACGAGAGGATGTCCTGTTAAGTACATTTTTTTTCTTTCTTTCTTTTTTTGTAAACTGTTTTTGCATTGAATAGTCTACACTTGCAAAAAGCAAAGGGAAAAAATGACCTTGCAGTATTTATGTAACGGCTACCAACACCAGGACTCCAGTGTTGTAGGCAGCTCAGAACGAGGTGAGACGCAGAAGTTGTAAGAACCCTGGCGAAAGCAGACGCCAACGTACTGTACTGTATGTGTTGTTTTGTGTGGGTGCTTTGTGAATCATATGTACTGTGTGTGTGTGTGTGTGTGTGTGTACACATATGCACATATAAATATATACGTATCCATATGTATGTATATGTTTGTGTGTGTGTATATGTATATGTATAAATATATATACATATATACATATATATACACATATATATACACATATATATACACATATATATACATATATATGTACATATACATATATATATATATATATATATATATATATATATATATATATATATATATATTTGTGTGTGTGTGTGTGTGTGTGTGTGTGTGTGTGTGTGTGTGTGTGTGTGTGTGTGTGTGTTGTATATGTATAAATATATATACATATATACATATATTATACATATATATACACATATATATACACATATATATACATATATATGTACATATACATATATATATATATATATATATATATATATATATATATATATATATATATATGTGTGTGTGTGTGTGTGTGTGTGTGTGTGTGTGTGTGTGTGTGTGTGTGTGTGTACATACCTTTTATTTATTTATTTTTTTTTTTACTTATCTGTCTGTTTATTATCTTACTTTCTCAGCCGAAGATGATGAGAATGAGTGTCGTCAGCGCCGCGATGGTGATGTCGGCCGTCTTTTCGGTGACTTCATCGCAGGAAATCTTCTTCGGGTCTTGTCCAAACCAGGCCGTTGTGCAAAACTTCGATCTGAACAGTGTAAGTTAGAAGTTCTTTGCATCTTCATTGCGTCGTTCGTATAGCGAGAGGAAATTACATGATGATTTTCTTTGTTTCAGATTTTTTCGTGGAGTTTCATTAACTGATTTGATTACCAATTTCTTTTCGTTACCTTTTAGTTTTTCTTTTGTTTATATATTTGAATCTTAATGGAAATGTAAGGACACTAAAGATTGAATTTTATTCAAAATCCTAAGAACCTACCTTTTCCGAAAGAATTCAGAGAAAAGGAAGTCCCGCAGCAATCCTTTCATACCGGAACTTGCGCATTTTTTTAGAACTCATTCCACCTTAGTTTTTTTTTTTTTTTTTTTTGATGATCATGATGTATCCTCACACACTACAAACATCCACCAGACCCGCATGAGTCAGCAACTTAGAAAACGATCCAGTCCTACAATGTAATCCCCTCTCATAATACAATGCAATTCCCTCTCAAAATCAAAACCAGTACCGTGATACCAATGACCCGCATCTCCTCCCCCCGCCAGTACCTCGGCAAATGGTACGAGATCGAGAAGTACTTCGCCATCTTCGAGCTGGGCGGCAAATGCATCACGGCCGAGTACTCGCTCCTTCCCAACGGCAACATCAAGGTCGTCAACACCCAGACCAACGCGTGAGTGGTGGCTGCGGCTTAGGCTTCATCCTTTCTGTTTATACACGAACACAAACATGTGTGGTGTATATATATACATACATAGATAGACATGTATATTTACATATACGAACACATATATATATGAGTGATAATAGCTGTGTTTAAAGCATCGCTGAAGAGATTATTATTAATCATCGGTATTTTATACACTCGAAATATTTGTGTTTTGATATGGATGAGATCTTGTTAACGTTATCTAGTTTGCCTTGATTATCTATTAATGGATATTATTTCATATTTCATTTATTTACTTATTAATGTTTTTCATTTACTGGTTGATAAATGAATTAATTATCCTGTTCATGTATCCATTACACTGATCTATTTGTAATCCATTCCTTCATTCCATTTTATCCTAGCATTTATTTATTCTATTTATTTATCCTCTTCACTTATCCATTTAGTCTAACTAAAGTTTCGTTCATTCATTTCTACATTTGCTATTCTATCTATTTATCTATTACAGATTGTCAGGAAAAGAGAATGCGATCGAAGGTGAAGCCGTTCTGGCGGACCCAGCGAGCGGTGAAGCCAAGCTGGTGGTCTCCTTCTCGCCATGTTCGTATTTTTTGTTTTGATTTATTGATTGATTTTAAGATTCGTTTCTAAATTACGGGTTTTATTGATTGGAACTGGGATGTTGTTTGGTTTTCATGGTGATAATAGCAATTATTAGCACAATGACAACGATAAAAATGAAATTAGTCCTAGTAATGACAACAACAGTGATAAAAGTAGCGTTAATAATAATGATAATAATAATAATGGTGATAATGATGATGATGATGATGATGATGATGATATAATAATAATAATAATAATAATAATAATAATAATAATAATAATAATAATAATAATAATAATAATAATAATAATGATAATATTAATAATGATGATAATGATAATAATCACTTTATATCTTATTAGCGCTTACAAGACAAAAGTAAAAAAAAATCATGACCCAACCTTAACCGACCTCTCCATTGTGCACAGTCGGGGGAGCAACGGCAGGTGGTGATGGCAACTACTGGGTTCTGGACACTGATTACACCAGCTATGCTATCGTTTGGTCGTGTTCCTTTGACATCAAGTTGGCTAATGCACGTAAGTACTGTTTCATCTGCTACTGACATTTGGTCTTTCTCTCTCTCTCTCTCTCTCTCTCTCTCTCTCTCTCTCTCTCTCTCTCTCTCTCTCTCTCTCTCTCTCTCATTCTCATTCTCATTCTCTCTCATGCTCTCTTTCTCTCACTCTCTCTTTCATTCTCTCTCTCTCTCTCTCTCTCTCTCTCTCTCTCTCTCTCTCTCTCTCTCTCTCTCTCTCTCTCTCTCTCTCTCTCTTAATGCCACCATCTCCTTATCTATAGCTCTCTGGTTTATTATAAAAGCATAGTACCATAATACCCTCCATAGCCAAAAATAAACGAATTATATATAGAATGATAAAACAAACCCTAGACTGACTTATAGATTTGTAATGACTACTTAGGGAATAAACTGTTTAGCTGTAGTAGCTGTAATAGTAGTAACAGTAGTCGTAGTAGTAGTAGTAGTAGTAGTAGTAGTAGTAGTAGTAGCAATAGTAGTAGTAGCAGTAGTAGTGGTATTATTATTATTAGTAGTAGTAGTAGTAGCAGCAGTTGCTGTAGTAGTAGAAATAGTAGTAGTGTTAGTAATAGTAGTAGTAATAGTTGTAGAAGTAGTAGTAGTAGCAGTAATGGTAATAGTAATAGTAGTAACATTAGTAGTAGTAATAGCAGTAACAGCAGCAGTAAGGTAATACTTAAAGCAAATCAACCTTAAATCCCACAGAGATCTTGTGGATCCTGATGCGCGACCAGAACCCGGATCCCCAGCGCCTGAACTACGTCAAGACCCTCATCAGGAACCGCGGACTTGACCTAACAAGGCTGAGGCAGACCGACCAGACCAACTGCCCTTAGAGGGTAAGACTGGACGACCTGACGACGTAGTCTACAAGGAACAAAGGACTGGCCATACAAAGTTGTTTTACGGGTCAGATGACTATCACTTTATCACACTGACGTTGAACCAAGTTGAAGAGGCATTTAAATGTTAAATGTTTGTAGTTTAGTGTTCTTTTTTGTTTGTTTTGTTAGCATAGCGTTGTTTCGGCAATAAAGTATATTTATATGAGTAATTGTGTTTAATTCTCCATTGAAGGAGACTCTTGGAAGAAAGAAAGAAAGGAAAAAATACACGTGAAGATTTAGACATTACTTTATATGCTATGTATTTCAGGTTTAGTTGCACTGCATGGAAAAAAGTCCAGAGCAGAAAACCATGTTCAGCGTTTTCTTTTGAACGCAATTGTATGTTACAATAAATAAAAGAAAACATTTACCGATCAAAGCAGGAAAAAAAAAACAGCTGAACAGGGAATTAAATATTATTTTTGTCTTATATGGCACTTGATCATATGCCATACATTCGTATACACTAATCACGCATGTTTTAGTTTTTTTTCTGGCGTCATATCCTGAGCTTAAGGTGAACGACATGACAGAAACACTTGACTTCAATCCCCTTCACTCTGTCTTGGGATTTCGTCGAGCTCAAAATATCAACGAAAATGGTTTCATTGGAGTATTGTTCTCCTCGCAAACTATATCTAACAGATTTAGAAAAGAAAAGATAAAAAAAGGTGAAATGCTACTTAAATAGAAGCTTTACTTTTTTATGTGAGTGTTTTCGAACTGGCAATTTCAAAATTTGGATGAGATTACGAGACTAACATACCTAAAAGTACCATGCTTATCAGAATTTTATGTACATCTGACGTCACAAGCCGCACTTTCAAGCTATACCAGGTTCGAGTTTAACGGGTTTAAGGTATAAGCTTTGAGTTTATGATAAAATGCAGCTTTACTCGTAATGCAAGAGGAAATGGGCAAGGTGGTAAACTTGCACTGTAATTATTATTTTATAATGAAACCAAGAATATGGTTGATCGATGAACGGCAGACGCAAAAAAAAAAGATGCCTTAACAATACCTTATTGAAATTAAGGAAGTAAATTGAAACAAAAATAAGATTTGAAGTATATTTGTAACGATTTTGTTTAAACTTTTACAAGATTTAACATTATAGCACTTGTTTTTGTATGTTTTTTTGTTTATTTATCTGTTTTTTGTCTTTATCTTTGTAGCATAATAGAATGTTTCTGACTTTTTTTCAGACGATTTTTCATGGCACTCTCTCGTTTTAATGTTTACAGTCATCACAATTTTTTTTCATAAGAGCTCCCGCCAAAATTTGCGATTCAAATGAGTTTGCCATTACTGCAGCACCTAAATGTGTGTATTTGATCAAATATCGCGATAAACATGAGAGTATTTTTGATAAATTGGTTTCGATGCTCAAGTACGCTTGCATTACGCTGATTGATCATGCAATCTGAACATGCGTGGGTGTTGATGAAGATAAAGCCATGAGACTCCCGGCTGACAGAAACTATGCGCTTTGTTATGAAATTGGCATCGACAAAGATATTTGTGAACTTGTCGGTTGATTAAAGGTTAGTGGCTTGAGTTCCGTTGGAAAATACGCAATACTTTTGTGAGCTGCAAAGAATACGCTCGGACGGAAAGGTCTGTAGCACTACGGTGATACTCAAAGGTAAACATTGACCTGTTTTAAGCTCATTTATTGGGGCGTTTATTTATGCTGTTGTTTATAGCAGTCATCTTTTTATTTTTACATATCATATTTGCCATCATTAATCCAGGAGATAGGCTTACAAGTCAGGAGTCATACTCTCAGGTTTCTTCACATTTAAAATCCTTTGCTTATCTGAATATGTAGTCAAATACCAGTCAAGAAGTACTCCCTAGGTTTCATTTGATTTTAAAAGTCCATAGGGAAGAATCCATACCAGAAAATATTCCTTGACATTCTACATTAGATATTTGTAAACAATGTACGCGTCGTCTGCTAAGTGTATCACCTCTCAGGACCGTAGCGTTTGTTTGCCACACAAAAAATACAGTATGGCGCTTATTTGCCACACAAAAAATACAGTATGGCGCTTATTTGCCACACAAAAAATACAGTATGGCGCTACAGAACGTTCCGTTGAAATTGTGCGCTACGTTGCGCCTCGGTAGTGCCCATCGGAACGAACGCAGGGTACGCGATGGATTTTCCACTGTTTTCTACAATCAACACATTCATATTCTTGCAATCAATAGGAAAGGGATATTTGTATAATAAAATTAATCAGAGTATACTATAACAAAGGTTCTCAAAGTGGGGGCCCCGACCCCAAAGGGTTTGCGAAATAATTTGAATGGTCGCGAGATCCTGCAATCAACTTTTGTCTCCTCTTCCTCCCACTACCCATCCTAACGCGTCTAGTACTTGTCAGCGAT
>NC_051399.1:38833355-38840855 GCF_015228065.2 Penaeus monodon
ATACCAATTCTAATTCGTTCCACGGCATTTCTCGTTCGCGACCCGCCCATGGCTCCGACACTACTCCTTCTTCTCAGGCTTCCAGTTCGGGTCAAAGTTCTTCTTGAGGCCCTGCCAGCACTCGAAGTAGCTGGCGTCGACCTTGCGGCAGGTGTCCTCGCCCCACTCCGTCAGCGCCAGGCCCAGGCTCGTCTCGAACATGAACGACTGCGGAGTGAGTCAAGGCAAGACTGTTATGGTACTGTTCGTGTTAAGGTTATCTTAAAACATTGCTCTATTGAAGAGAATGAGAAGTGTTTATACTGACAGTATGAACAAGAGATGATATACTGATTTCCATGGTATTATTAAGATTAATAATATTGGCTAAACTGGTATTGGCATATTCACCGCTAATATCGCTATCATAATCCAATCTTCGTCACCATCATTACACAACATAACGAACTTTCGTCCTACATATTCCCTAAACGCGAATCCCCAATCTCTCGACAAGCTTACCTGCGTGCCGTCCGCTACCCTGACGGGCGTGAGTTCGCCCTTGGAGGCTCCCTCGAAGCACTGGACGTCGGGTCCGTGCGGGATCATCATGGAGTGCAGGGAGGCGCCACCAGGCCTGAATCCTTCTTCCTTGGCCTCGTAGTTGCCGAAGATGAGACCCATGAACTCGCTCATGCAGTTACCTGAAGAAAAAAAAACTTTGCTGGAGCCTAAGGTTGTCTAAAAGTCACATGCATTATATGATGGTACGCGAAGTCATTACTATGCTCTTTTCTCGAAATCATGTCATTCCTAACTCTTCCAACTGTGTGGTATTTTGAACAGCCCTCCACACACACAAAGAAGAATAAATCATAGAAAAAAGTAAAGCTTATTGAGTGTCCCTTCTTTGGAAGACTGAATGGAGTGAAGGTATCAGTCAGACCAGGGGCTCTCAAACAGCGAGACACTCTTAAATAACAAAGTTAGAATGGGTAGTGAGAGGAAGAGGAGGAGAAGGAGGAGGAGGAGGAAGGATCTCGCGACCCATAAAAATTATTTGGCCACCCCTCTGAGTTAGACGACAAAGACCAAGACCAAAGACTAATAGATCCATAAAGACTCTCGCGCATGAACAGATACTGACGATGGTAGTACGGCGGGCGGAAGGTGTGCTCCTGAACGGCCCAGCGCGGGGGGAAGATGACGAAGTCGGCGATGGCGACGCCCGGTTTCGTGCTGGGGCAGGTCAGCACCGTGAAGATGGACGGGTCCTGGGAAAGGGACCTGGCTTAGTGGATTGCGCTTGCATGGGGAGGGGGGGTCTTATTATGAACGCTCTGATGCTTGCTATTGAGAAAGCTATAAAACAATAAACCATTTAAAGATTCACACACAAATTTATGCACACACACACACACACACACACACACGCGCGCGCGCGCGCGCGTGTGTGTGTGGAATTCATATCGAACAAATTGCAAGTAGAACAACGAAGGTAAGTACAAGAAAACAAACGAAAAAGTCTTCGGCATATTCGTGTGTTTTCTTGTACTTCCCTTCGTTGTTCTACACACACATACACACACACACACACACACACACAGACACACACACACACACACACACACACACACACACACACACACACACACACACACACACACACACATAAACACATAATATATATATATATATATATATATATATATATATATATATATATATATATATATATATATGTATATATATATATATATATATATATATATATATATATATATACCTATATATATTTATATTTCATATACATACATATACATGTATAAATATATATACATATATATGAATATATGTATGTATGTATGTGTGTATATATATATATATATATATATATATATATATATATATATATATATATATATATATATATATATATATGCACAATTTCCAAAATTATATCACATACATCAAAAACACCATAACTGTCTATCTTTACGACCTTATGAAGAACAAAACTCTCTCAACAGACTCACAGCGTGATCGAAGGCCGTTGCGTTGATAACCATGAAGTTCTTGAGGTTGTACTTGTAGGGGACGTAGTTGCCGTGCCAAGCCACCACGTCGAAGGGCGAATGCCCCTGGAGTGCCTCGAACAGGTGGCCCTTTGGACGGGAGGTTGTGAGCATTACTTGGGAAGTGAAAGTGTCTGTCAGTGTCAGTTCAAACTGTCTGACGAGTAGTATCCTTACAGTTCCCACGTTCTCTTATCATTCATACTAAAGTAACTACAACACACACATACACACATATTTTATATTGGTATATATATTCTGGTACTACATCATACAAATACTAAGTAGCTTGTATACATGCTATACCTGATACACAACCAGGAAATCTAACTTCCTGGTACCATCAACAAGGGAACAAGAGCACCTGTTCCATGACCAATACATATAAATAAGTAGTGTCACCAAACAAGGAGAGAGGAATACCTGATACTTGGTAATGATGCGGTAGTCAGCGACCTCCCTGTCTTCGTACCAAGCAACGGGTGTCAGGAAGTCGCGTGGGTTGGCCAGGCCGTTGGCACCTGAAGGAGGCATTACGTGTGAATGAGAACGGCATAAATAATGATGATGATGGTGATAATGACGAAGATTTTGGTAATGTTACTAATAACGCAGGTAATGGTAACGAACTACTACTACTACTACAACTGATGATAGCGATAATAATAATATTGCAGTTATAATGATGATTGCCATCATAGTACTATAATAAAAATGGTGAAACATTACTAATAGTAATTATGTTATCTATAATAATAATAACAAAAACAGTTCAAACAGCAACAATATTAATAGTAACACACAATGAACTTAGACTCCAAGGAGACAGTTTCGAATCTAACCACAAAGTCATTCTTGATGGAATTCTTTGACCGAGAGAGCGTGAGAATTAGAAATCTTAGTGTTCTGATTCTGGTAAATATCGAACCTTAGACTCAATCATTTGTTGATTCAGAAATTATACTGCGGCGTAAATATTGACTTAAAATGCAGTATCGAAGGGGAGAAATGTAGTCACCAGCATAAATGTCATTTTTTATGCCTTATTCGGTTGCTATTAAGTTCTGGAATACCTTGGGAAATGGCATATTTTAGTTAAACAATATCTAAAAAATCTATAATAATAATAATAATGATATTAATAATAATAATAATGATAACAACAACAACAACAACAAAACAACAACAACAACAACAATAATAACAATAATAATAATAATAATATTAATAACACCAGAATTGCATAATGATGAAGCAACAAAGCAACTGATAAGAAGGAAGATCCTAATGACTTGACTTTATTCATGAACTATTTATTATAAGTATCACGCGTCAGACATGCACACCCAATCGGAAAATGACATACTTTTCCATGAAAATATTCCGAAAAGTTACCAAAATAATTTGCATTAATGTGAACAATCATCAACAAAACAAATTTACTTAACACCTGTTATAACGAAGAAAAGGGCCACTTAATATTAAAAAAAAAAAAAAAACATGCAATGCAAAGCTTACCATGCGGATGTGTAATGTTGAAGACCTCGGAATCAAACATTATGCTTTATAGAGGGTTAAAGCTGCCAGTTCCTGTAGGAGTGAGTATATTATTCCCCAGTTATTGCTGTGTGTTTCTTATGGTTATTTGTTCTTACACTGGTCTTAATATGACATGCATTCACCGGCCTCTATGTAGTTTATATTAGGGATTTTCTATATCATCCGAAACTGAATTTATTCTCAGCAAATATATAATATTTATTCTTTTAATTAATGTTTTCTCCTCGTTGGAATAATGAGAAACTAGCTTCGTAAACACTGGAAGATATTACATAGAGACCAGCGCCAATATTAGATTTAGTGGTGATGGCCAGACCCTAGACTTAATTATCTCTCTCTCTCTTCAAAACTGATTCGAAGGTATCAGTGGAGGAATCAATAAATCAATAAATTAATTTTAGTTGATTTTTGACGGTATCCGCCCCTAAACTGCCGCCGCCACTACATCATAACAGAAATTTAGGAAAAGCGCGGGAGACCTTGATGGCGTTGGTTGAAGCAACATTCTAGGCTCGCCCATAATACCTTTCTTTGGTAACTTTTTACAGCACTGCTTCTCTCTTCACTTTGATTCATTCACTTTCACACACTCTCTCTCTCTCTCTTCTCTCTCTCTCTCTCTCTCTCTCTCTCTCTCTCTCTCTCTCTCTCTCTCTCTATATATATATATATATATATATATATATATATATATATATATATATATATATATATATATTTCATTTTTTAGCTTCTCTCTTATTTTCATTCATTCACTCTCTCTTTATCTTTCACTCTGTTTGCATCTCTTATTCAGTCATTCATCTCTGCATTTCCTCCTTTCTTTTTTTATTCATTCCTATTTATTTTTCTCATTTACTCAGGCATTCAATTTCCCTCTGTCTTTCTTGATTTTCTCATACGTTCATTCTTCTATCTCTGATTCTCTCTCTCTCTCTCTCTCTCTCTCTCTCTCTCTCTCTCTTTCGCTCTCTCTCTCGCTCTCTCTCTCTCTCACTTTCCCTATTTTTTTCTCATTTTTTTTATCTGGCATGGACGGTAGTTATCAATGAACTCCTTATCCTTTGCTGAAAATTCTAGATCGGTCTAGTAGGAAGCCACCAGATACTGACCAATCTCAAGAAAAGGAAAAACCGGCAACCCTCATCTGGAGTACTCCGATTCACCTTCTCTTTTATTATTCTAACCAATTGACAGAAGAATTTATTGCTTTTCACCACTATCATTGTCTAGGGTGAGTTGCCAGTTTTTTTCCTTTACTGAGACTGGACGGAGTATAGCTCTGACGCAACTCAGGTTCTTCTGTTACATCTCTTTCGTCTGAAAGATCAAGATATGATGCGATTCCCGTCCATTTCATATCGGGCATCAATGCAGCGTCGACTCACTGTGACGTCATCAAGGCATCAGGCATTTCAAATTTGTTCGTGTGTCCGGGCGCAGTTCACGGGCGGGGATTTTAATTAGCAAATGGCACCAATTTAATATATTTCGATAGAATATAAATAGACTGGTCATCACATTTAATGTAAGCTGTAATTCGACATTGTTAGTTCCATGTGCTATCAAATAGATATTATGGAAAATGAAGCAACTGTACTATATGCGTATACATATTAGTACACTCAACTCTAATATAATTATTTATAGTAACTGCCAATGTACCACCATATTCAGTTAAATAAAGCTAGTTATATTAGCACCTTACGTTAATCTATAACTGTACAAACAAATATCTTATTTGAATATCAAAAGCGAACCATATTTTCTTTTGAAATTCAGTTATCCTAAGAGCTAATGTTTTCGACAGGCACTAAACCCTGATTCCCGCCAACAACAAAACTCCCGATTTCAACCTTTAAGGGAGAGAACGTACCAATGGGACCCAAATTCGGCAGGATGAAGTGGCCGTCGTATACCTCGAGTATGTACCCTCGAGTAGGACCTTGAACAGCCACGTTGAACCTCATTCCCGACTGAACCACACAGATCTCATTGGGGCTCACGCGAAGGCGGCCGTACTCTGTGGTGATGTCCAGTACTCCCTGCTGCGGAACTGTTGACAAGAACGGAGAGATTGGAGATGATTGTGGCGGTGATTATGAATATGCGTATGTAATCAGGATGATGGTTATGATAATGATGCTGCAAAAGATAATAATGATGATGATTGTAATGATATTAATAACAACAGCAGAGACAACAATATTAATAACAATGATAATAATACTGATAATAATTACAATAATAATAGTGATAATACTACCAATAATAAACATGAACATTGTCATATACAGCAAATTTTTGGGGAGGTCAAGGTCGTGCTTGTGCATATGCAGGACCGTTTACAAAGTGGGAAAAAACATCCTATATACACTTCCTATTCTACAAGCGTAAACAAATGTATCCAAATACTTCACATTACCGACGGATACTCCATATGAGCAAGTAAAAAAAAAATCGAAACTTACACACCAATTTGATCACAGCAATTACGAACAAGGAACCTCAAAATACCTCTTCCTCATCCCTACCAATAAGAAAATCTCCGTCGCTGTTCTGGAAGGCGGAATCTCCCATCGACTTGTTGCAGGCGTAGATGTGGATGATGCAGCCGTGACGCACAGTTGGGTCTCCGGCGCCACACACGGTCCTCAGGCCCTCCACGAAGTCCGTCGGCTCCGCGGGAAAGTCGAAGGGGTTCCATCGCAGCTGTGCGTGGAGAGGGATGTAGATACGTGCATACACATACATCATACCTATAGTGTGTGTTTGTGTGTGTGTGTGTGTGTGTGTGTGTGTGTGTGTGTGTGTGTGTGTGTGTGTGTGTGTGTGTGTGTGTGTGTGTGTGTGTGTGTGTGTGTGTGTGTGTGTGTGTGTGTGTGTGTGTGTGTGTGTGTGTGTGTGCATTCATACGTACAAAGGTAGATAGATAGATATTTGCAAAATTCCCAATTAATAACTTTGTATGAAGTAAAGGCAAAGCGCACCTGGTTGGGATTCGGATGCCGTTTGTCGAAGCTGCAGTCCAGGTACTTGTGCTTGATGGGCGCGAACGGCTTGTGGACCACGGAGGGCCTGATCCTGTAGAACCAGGCTCTCCTGTTGGTCTCACGAGGCGCTGAGGGCAGAGGCAGTTGGGCACTTCACACACTCAGTTTAACAGAGTCACTTGCAGACACATGCTTTGGTAGATTGACAGATCTATGCCGTAGGGTATTGACAAATATATATAAATGCGCATAAAATCAAAACTGCTGAACTCCGTCAGATGACTTACCCGTGAACGCAGTGCCGGAAACACACAAGAGACGCTGTATTATGCAGACAATATCAAAACTGAAAAGAACAGCCAGACTCCGTCAGATGACTTACCCGTGAACGCAGTGCCGGAAAGCTGCTCAGCATAGAGGCCGTAAGGGCATACTTGCGGGTTGTTCTGGCCCTCGGGAAGGGCTCCTGGAAGGGCCTCGGTGGCGAACTCGGAGCCAAAGCCGCTCAGGTACTGGAATGTAGACGGGCGTGTGATTAAGGGCCACTCCCGGGCTCCGTTTTTCTACTGCATCATCGCTAGGTTAAGGAGTTTTGGTCTAGGTGGGTTTGGTTGGCTAATTTAAGCTAGGATATCGCAAATTAGGTTTAGTTACATAATAGAATATATTTTATTAAGCGTTCTTGTTAGGTTGAGTTCAGTAGATTTGGCGTATTTGAGTTAGGTTAGGTTTAATCTACATTACATATTAGGTTTGGCTATGATAAATTAAGTTAGTTAGGACAGAATAGAGTTGGGGAGATCAAGTTAAAAAAAGATATGACAAGGACAAATTAAGATGAGTTTGGGCAAAACTTTTGGCGTGGACCATGGGTGGCCAATCTTTCGATTTCA
>NC_051399.1:38850855-38855855 GCF_015228065.2 Penaeus monodon
TCTATATACTGATATTTTCTGAACGTCTAGTATCGATAGCAAATTAGACGGGGATGCTGCAGTAATTTTACACATATAAATACATCTATAATGTATCTATATATTAATTTGCAATTTTTTATTTAAATGCCATTGCTTTTCCATAAAGCAATGGCATTTGCTTTATGGAAATGGACTCTTGTAAAACAAATATCAAATCATAAAAAAATCTCGAATCCTCCAGAAGGAATGCAACAAGTGCACAGATCGCCTGTCACATTACCACGGGCAAGCTTTAACCCCGCGGTCTCTGCCAACCAACGGGCCCAACTCGAATGATATATTGGGTCCGCAGTCTCTGCTAACGAGCCGCTCCCCAATGTTTTCGTCTGAGACTCCGTGAACAACCTTGGGTCGAGCATCTGACCTCATCTTTTACATTTTCCAGCCGAAATGAGAAGGTAGGACTTTCCTAGCTAATTGTACGGTGATTTTCCTACCTAATGAACCGTCCTAGCATGCATGTTGTCCAGAGAGAAAGGTGGTATTAAGATATGAGTGGAGGTAAAAATTTCCTTCCGGAGAGTGGAGCTTCTGAGGCTCTGACCTTCAGCAATTTGGCTTTAATACTGTTTATAAGAAGATTGGATTGGATTTGCAGTTCTTTTTGATGAAAAAACGATACTTACTGCCATTTCACTTTGAATTTAGACTCCGATGTCATGGTTCAAGATTTATTTTATTTTCCATTTTGATGAATAGTCATCATTGTTTTGTCTACATTTTAAGTTTCGTTTTGATCAGATATTTTGACCTGATATCTATTTTGATTTTCACTTTGACTTCGTTTTGGGAAGGATGCAATAGCTCTTGCCATGCATTATCACTTTTCAACTTATTTCTGGGTTTGTTAGAGTATCCTTGCTCTTCCCAAGATTATCAAGTTAACATGACAGCCTGTGGAAGAGAGAATGAGGAAATGTTCATACTTTTAAGATTTCGATTTATGTTCATCTGACCACAAAGGGAAACTTATACTATGGATGATTATTTCTGTGGGATTGGTAAAAAGGGTGATTATTTATGCTTTGGTAATTCAGTTATCATTAAATATTGGATAATTGACAGATTTAGGACGATATACTCGTGTGACTAAGTACTTACTTTATAGCCAGCCACTTTGGGGGAGCTCTTGGGAATTCAGGCTTTCGAGATAGGGAGAAGGTATCACTTATAGCAAGTGATCTAGAAATGTGAGCCAACTGTCTTATTCATATAGACATATGTAAAACTTGTGATTATATGATTATACTTTAAATATAGGCAAGGCAATATATCATAAGTTAAAAGTATTTATTTCTAAAATGTATATTACATTGAGTGTACTATACAACAATTTGTGACAATTATAGGGATACTACAGATGTATTCCTTTTTTCTTGGCACAATTCTATATTTAGCCGACAATCTTGATTTAATGATTCTGATAGTAAGGAAGGGCATGAATAATATCAGGAAAGTTTGGGATAAAACAGTTTGAAATACAATATGTATGAAATAATATATAAAAAACAAAAAGAAAATTGCTAAACTGCTAAAATCAGCCCAACAAACTCAACAGAAATGCTTACCAACATGGAATGCCAGCAGTGTGAAATGCAACTTCCCTATCTATGTGGATCTATGTACTTTGCTTCCACACTCCCAACCCTAGGGGCATTTACTTATCAAAGGCTCCACCCTTGGACATTATCCTATCATGGATTCTACTTTCAGAATTCCTGAACAGTTTATTCATGCTTAAGCCCCCTGCACCCCAAGACTTTACATTTATTGGTCTGGAGAGCTTGAATACGAAGAAGAATTTGGCACTTGAACACTTACACATTTAGATAAAACCAACACAGTTCATGACACTTTCAGTACTTTGATTTTTCAACAGGAACACTGATGCAGAAGGTATTCTTAACACATATCTGGATTTCCTTGGAATCTGGGGCGGTATTCAAGAAAGGTCTAAGACTGTTCTTAACGATTTTGCTCTGTTGTCACATCTCAGAGTTAATGCTGGTAATAGAACACACATTTAAATTGTAATGAACCCTATTTTGATAATCTATTATAATAAGACAATGAGGTAAATGTGGCAATAAATCTTGCTTATATCATAACGGTAATATTACCATTAACTATATCTAAAGATGATGTGCCATCCTTACTTTTATTGTCATTGCATGAGCTGTAAAGGTGGATGCTGCTATTTGTATTTTTAAAATAAAATACAGTAATAGAAATGTAGGAAATGGCACAATTAATGTTTGGAAATTTATCAAAAGAGACCTCAAATCTTTGCTTATTATTTGCAAAGTGTAATGATGTTCAATAGAGGAAAATTTGCATAAGGACAAATTAAAGACAGTCCTTATGCATTAGGACAAAATTAAAGACAGTCCTTGTGGAAATGAATAGAAAATGTCAGTAAAATATAAGAAACGAACAAAATTAACATTTGACAAAGAAATCAAAAGGGTCGTCTTAGTTTTTTCTATCATATTCAATACAGAATTATCATGAAATTTGTATAAATTACATTGTAGTTTTAAAGACAGTCCTTACACATTTGAGACGCTAAAACTTTGGCCGAGTCTTAGACAAAAATTGCCTATCTAAGATATTTTTGTGGGGATTCATAGACAAATTCACCAAGTCAAAGACATGAAGTTCACATCAGTAATGCTAAATATACTTTGGAGGCCCATTCTGATTTATTGTAACCATTAATTAATCCATTTTCTACATATTTACAGCAATTTTTTATGCAAAAACACAAATGTCGCCATGTGGCTTTACAGCTAATACAATGACAACAAACCTATCGTTGCCCAAATTTCAGTTGAATATATAAAATGTGTAATACTATTGTCATTATAAAAGTAAGACTTTTGCATTATATAGTTTTTACATATTACTGAAACCATTTATCTTCATAATGATGTAAATGTTTACTCCTTTACCAGCATTAATATTGAGATGTGGCAAAGGTGCAAATCATAAATAAATTGCTAAGACCAGTCTTAGACCTTTTGTGAATACTGCCCATGGTTGTAAATGCTAAGAGGCAGATGTCACAATTTATGCACAGTTTTTTTCTCACAAGGTTTGTGGTCTTTCACTGTGGCCATGTTTCGCAACAAAGTCAAATAGACGGCCAAGCTGTTTGGCCACTCCCATTGAGAGACATTACTTGTCAGGGGAAAAAAAAAATCATGTCTTGTAGGTACATTAGTTTTGACTGCAAACAGAGCAAAAGCAAATTGAAGATTATGTAAAAAATAAATACACACACCTACACACACACACACACACACACACACACACACACACACACACACACACACACACACACACACCACACACACACACACACACACACACACACATATATAATAAGAATTCACAACATATAAAGATTTGAAAATAAATAGTGCAACATTATTATATATATAGATATCATGCTAATGTATTCACAAACATATATAAATGCATCCCCTGCTGCTGTTGATTTCAGTTATAGAAAAAAATAAAGATCTTATTTTCTTGCTTATATATATCTGTTACTGTAGATGAGTGATCTGTTTTACTCACATTTATATAGTTGTATGGTTTTGCTCATCATGCTACTACTACTAACCATTCTTTGCTACAATTAAAGAATATAAGTATGAATATTTGAAAGGCAGAAAGAAACAGACAGTGAGAGAAAGATGATTGTGATCACAGGATTTGCAACTATATATATATATATATATATATATATATATATATATATATATATATATATATATATATATATATATATATATATGTATATATATATATATGTTATATATGTATATATATATATATGTATATATATATATGTATATATATATATATATATTATATATATATATGTATATATTTATATATACATATATATATATATATATATATATATATATATATATATATATATATATATATATATGTATATATAATATATATAATATATATATATATAATATATATAATATATATATATATATATATTATATATATTATATACACATATATATATATATATATATACTATATATATATTATATATATATATTATATATATATCTATATATTACTATTATATACTACATATATACTATAATATATATAATATATTGCATTCTATATATATATTATATACATATATAATATATATATATATACATATATATAATATATATATATATATATATATATATATTATATATTATATTATATAAATATTATATATATATACTATCATATATATATACTATATATATATATCTATCTGTTTATCATATAATGTATATATATATCATATATATATATCTAAAATATATAATATAAAATATAAATATACATAAACATAACATATACATAACATATACAATACAAAAAACAATTAAAATATACATATACATATATATATATATAAGATAAAATATATATTATATAATATATATATATATATATATATATATATATATAAATATATATACTATATATAATATAATATATAAAATATATACATATAATATATATATATTATATATATATATAAAATATATAAATAATATATATAATATATATATATAATATATAATATAGTATAAAATTAATATATATTTTTTAAAAAAATATAAATTATATATATATAGTTTATATATAGTATATATATAATATATTTTAATATAAAATATATAAATATAAAATATAAAAATATATATAATATATTTTATTATTATATATATATATTTATATATTTTATATAATAAATAATATTACCTATTAAAATATTTTACTCTATTATATATTTTATCATATATAATATTTCAAATTTTAAATTATATATAATTTTAAACTATATCCATATATTATATATATATTATCTTTATATATTCTTAAATTCAAAATTTCCCAAATTCCCTTTCCCCAAATTA
>NC_051399.1:38865855-38873355 GCF_015228065.2 Penaeus monodon
TGCGGCAACTACACCTTCATATCATACCGTACCCTAGATGGGGGACAGTGTGTGATGACAGAACCAAGCATGAGGATAGGCACAGAAGACAACTCGACCAATGACTGTAAAATACTCCTTTCCAATAAACTTCGCAGACAGCTACAAGATGTTGAGATTCAGACAAAGTGAGTGTGATGGGTGGAAAGTGAGAAAACTGTCCTGTTCCTCATTTCTCTCTTTTTCTGACCACTTTCTTTTGCTTACATGCCCTCCCCTGCCCCCTTCTCCCTCTTCCCATCTTTTTTCTCTTTCCTTCTCTCTCTTCTTTTTCCTTCTCCCTACCTCCCTCCCTCCTTTTCTCCGTCTCTTCCCTCATTTCCCATTCTATCCTCTGTCTTTTCACTCCATTCCCTGTCCTTCCTCATCTCCCTACACTTTCCATTATTATTTTTTTTATGAACAGGATGGAAAAAAATTTTGTATCAAGGGTTAAAATATATTTTAAACTGGTACTTTTGAAATTGCAAAGTGATATTATGCATAGCATTTAGATAGGACATTTATTATTTCTAGTATAAATCTTTGACTGAGGGAAAAATTTCTGCTTTATATCTTATCCATTAGATTTTATTTTTCTTTCTTTCTTTCCAGGGCCCACATGAAAGAGAAGTTTTTGGCAGACTTGCGCAAAATGAGGGAAGTTTTCTCAGGGGAAGAACTAAAGAAGCAGTTACATAATCTAAGGAAACGACTGGATGACCCCAATATCCTCTCGGGTGATGTTGTGCTCAACATGCTGCTGTCACTGCGGGAGATTCAGGTACGTGAGTCAAAGGAATAGGGAGCCAAATTGTTCCTTTAGTATGAATGAGGAGAAATCAAACAGGTGAGAGATCATGTGAGTTAACACATGGGGGAGCAAGAAGATAACGAGACTGAGAAGAAGGAAGGATTTAGTACACATGCAAAATAGAGAAAGAAAGTAGTAAAGTTAAGAAAGTAAGGGAGATTATGTGAAGGAAAAAGAGAGTGTCTGATATAAACAAGTATCTGACAAAGGTTTTCTTTTTTTAACAGGACTATGATGCAATGGTGCAGCTTGTAGATGACCTCAAGACCATCCCTAATAGAAAATTGTATACCAGTACTCCAGCAATTAGGTTCCTTTATGGCTTTGCACTTAATAGGTAAGTATATTTTGTTCTCTATTACTATATACTGATTTAGATCTTGGCAAGATAAATAATTGAACAGCACTTATCTAGGGAGACCTCAAAAAATATTTTTTTGAATTTATGAGACAAGAATGTACTTTATTGTAAAATTGTTTTTGAATCCAGGGTTAATGAGTTAAAAAAAAAACATTTTAGGCAATATATAAGAAATCTTGACCATTGTAATTTTGGCTTTTTATGTTAATTACTAATTTATCAACAGACGAAACATGGAAGGTGACAGGGAGAAGGCATTAGCCGTTATCACAAAAGCTTTAGAGAAGAAAGAAAATCAAGTTCCGGACATGGTGTGCTTATGCGGCCGTATTTACAAGGTACAGCATGCTTATTTTTGTGTGTGTTTTTAATCTTAATGTGAATGATAGATCTTAGCAATAACATATTGTTAGCTTACATTTTTTCTTTCTTTCTTTCTTTCTTTTTCTTAATTATTTTTTTTCTTATTTTCATTGTTCTCTTTTGCTTGCAGGATAAATTTGTAGAATCCCAACACACAGACCAGGAAAGTTTGCACAATGCCATTTATTGGTACAGAAAAGGCTTTGAGGAACAGCCAAATGAATATGCAGGAATCAATTTGGCAACTCTTCTTGTCATTGATGGCAATGACTTCTCAAAATCAGCCGAACTGCAGCATATTGGTGAGAAAATGATGGTGAAAGAATGGTTAAAATTTTTAGCATATTTTCAGAGAATACTGCCCTGAACTTGTATTGGTTGATTTTCATTTATGTAATAAGATATGGAATGTTTAGCATTTGTGATTTTTCAATTACAGAGTAATTTTCTTTTCAATCTCCATGAGCTAGAATGATTTTTTTTTTTCTCCTTTCAAGTACTAAGCGTGTTCTCTCAAAACTTGCTTTGAACAGCATATCCGTTGATAGGTAACTAGAAACAGAATTCCCAAAGAAGAAAGAACACAGGAAAAAAATAGAAATAAGACCATAATCCTTTCAGATTCTACAAGAATAGATTTTACATCTTTTGAATTATTATACAGGAATGGTCCTCAACAATCTCATTGGCAAGAAGGGCTCACTGTCATCTCTACAAGATTACTGGGATGTGGCAACCTTTTTCGAGATCAGTGTGCTGGCAGAAGACTATGGCAAAGCGATTCAGGCAGCAGAGTGCATGTTTAAGCTTAAGCCTCCCAATTGGTGGGTGTGCTTTTATTGTTATTTGATTTTTATGATTGTAGATCATTCCCCTAGTGCCTACTTTTTGTGTATGTATGTTATTTATTTAATATTTGTACCTACTTGTGTATTCTTTTTTTCATGTGAAGGTTAATTGTAGTGAAAATTCCATCCCCCAGGTACTTAAAGTCCACCATCGGCAACATCATGCTCATCAATAGGTTCAGGAAGCGATCGGAAGACAATGAGCCAACTCCAGAAGAGAACATCTTCAATTTCTGGATTGACTACTTTGTGGAGGGCACCAAGACAGAGTTGGGGGATGTCATCCGCTTTCCGGTGAGGAGCAAGAGAGTTTTGTCCTTAGTAGTTAAGGATTCCTTTATTGTTTTGTAGTAAATTTTTGAAGTTCTAATACATATATTTTTTAATATTATAAACATAAAGATTCTGAAAAAAAAAAAAAAAAATGCTTGCTGCATAGGTTAAAAGATTGTCTTACACCCAATTCTTTGCACAGATTCTGATATTGGAACCAACGGGGATGTACCAGCCAAGCTATTATTTGCCCAGCTATGTGACTGTCAACCTTGGAGCTGAAGAGAAAAGCATCCAGCTCTCAAATCTCTGTATTGACAGAATGAAGGGAATATGTAGACGTGTTCATGACTGGCTTTTCACGGCCAGCAGTATCAAGTCAATAACGTAAGGAAATGTGAATAGTTTTGGTGACACTGTAATTCCTCCTTCTCAGATTACATTTATCAGTATTATTACTTAACCTCTTGTGGAATACAAACTAGAAATTTATTTAGTTTTTATATTCCTGCAGGTTGTACAAACGGGATGAGCGTGCAGTGTTCCTATACGTACAAGAAAACTCAGATGACTTCCAGATGTTCTTCCCATCAGAGCAGTGCCGACAGATCTTCTTCCGATTGGTGCTAGAGCTGACAGCCAACCAGAAGGGGACCGTCATGGACCTGGAAGCAGAGTTCTCCTCTGGGCCCATTCAGGTATGCGTGTTGGCCTCATGTAACCTACCCATCAGTTTGTCCTAGGCATTGTATTCTTATATATTTTATGCAATTGACAATGTTATGGATTTTTTTCTTTCTATCTTCCATTCTTTCTTTCTTTCTTTCTTTCATTCTTCTGCTAATATAGTGTTGGTATAGAATTGCACTTTGATTAGTATGACTTACACAATGTTACATGATGATTTAGATATGTTACATAAGGTAGAATTATCTTTATTAAGTACCTGAACAGGATTTAAGGATTTATTAAATTCTTTAACTTTTTCACAGTATGAATATGAATTGGAAGATAATGGAAAGCGCCTTGTACTAGGAAAAGGTACATATGGTGTAGTTTATGCAGCAAGAGATCTGAACACACAAGTCAGAATTGCTGTGAAGGAAGTCCCAGAGAAAAATATAGGGTGAGTAAAAATACTTAGAAATATCTTTTCAAACAATCACTGTTTTTGTTGTACCCATGTAAAGACAATTTTAGATATTGGTATTTTTATACCTACAATACCTGTATAGTGTCATGTAATCTCTTTAAGCTTGAGACAGTTACTTTTGAGTATTTTTACAGTAACAATGACCACTACACTATGTATATGATGGTGCGTATTACTTCATCTATTGTTTGATTATTATTTCCTTTTCATTAATTAATTGGTTATTATTAGTGCTTACATATTATATCACTATTATTATTTTTACATTGCTTGTTAATGGCTTTTTCATATCTTTCTTTAGGGAAGTCCAGCCTTTGCATGAAGAAATCAAGCTCCACTCTGAGCTCCGCCACCGTAACATTGTGCAGTACCTAGGGACAGTGTCGGAAGATGGTTTCTTCAAGATCTTCATGGAGCAGGTTCCAGGAGGGTCTCTCTCTGCTTTGCTCAGGTCAAAGTGGGGGCCCCTCAAGGAAAATGAAGCAACTATTGCCTACTACACAAAGCAGATCCTGGAAGGCTTGAAGTATCTGCATGATCAGAAAATAGTTCATAGGGATATTAAAGGTAGGATTTTTTGTAATTTATGTTTGTGATATCAAGGGAGGAATATGGTGTGTGTTTGTCTGTTTCTCCATATAATTGTCTCCTATGTATATTTTATAAAATAATGATTAATTTTCACTTATATACTATTTTTCACATCTTGCACTAACGAGCATTTTATTCTGCAGGTGATAATGTTCTAGTCAATACTTACACGGGAGTTGTCAAGATCTCAGACTTTGGTACCTCAAAACGTCTAGCTGGAGTGTGCTTGAGTACAGAGACTTTCACAGGCACATTACAGTACATGGCTCCAGAAGTCATTGACAAGGGAGCCAGAGGATATGGAGCTCCAGTTAGTATTAGGATATATATGCTGTCTGCCTGCTGAGTAAATTTTTGATCAATGTTTATTTCTCATATAACTTGTATTTTGTATGTGTTGTTTTCCAATGTTTATAGAATTAATGTATTAACTTATGGATGTTTGTATGATTAAGCATTGATTTTGCTCTTGTATTTTAGGCAGATATCTGGTCACTTGGCTGCACAATTGTGGAAATGGCAACAGGGAAACCTCCTTTCATAGAGCTTGGCTCTCCTGAGGCAGCCATGTTTAAGGTAAGAACAGAATAAAATGTAATCTTAAAGACATTACAGATATAGATCATACCTGTAAATCCCTTTGCTGTTAAGCAACACATCAGTCTTGAGTCTCAAATAGGTAATGCCTCAGTGATGGTAATATAAATCTCTCGGTGTCATAGACTCCGGTGATTTCTAGCAGCCACTGGGAGTGGGAGTCTGCTACATGTAGTGGAACTTACTGCTCACCACGCGTATAGCTGCACCTGGCAGATCAAATGGTTTGTTATGACGGCTATACATATAACCCGACAGTAATGGGTTAAGTACATGCATGATAGATAGATAGGAAATATGATGGAAGAGTGTGGAAAAGGGATGTTAAGTAGCCAGCATATATTTGAGGGAGCATGTAGGAAGATCTTTAAGTGAAATCAGTTCTTGTCTGGATGGTATCTGTACATATTCCAAAAGTAAGAATATAACAGATTGGAAAAACCCTTGTAATGAGGCATGCTCAGATGTTAAGGATATTTTATTGCCATTATTAAATTGAAATAGGCCATATTTAAAGTGATAATATTTGGAAGGGAAAAGTCAGTATTTAGACACAAAATGATTGAATCATACCCTTTTTTCTACCCCTCTCCCCTTCTCATGACTCAATCTCTCCCCACACAGGTTGGCTTATACAAGATGCACCCAGACATCCCTGAACAACTGAGTGAAAAGGCGCACATCTTCATCCTGCGTTGCTTTGAGCCTGACCCCAATAAGAGGGCGACTGCGGCCCAGCTGCTAGAAGACCCGTTCCTGACTGAGTACGACACGTAGGACTGCAGGCCTCTTCCGTAGTGGCATGCGGAATGTTTTTTGTTATTCCATAAAGCTTATTCAAATAAGATTTTTAAAACTCATCCACTGCATTGTGTCAAGATTGAGGGATATGCATTTTTATAGCAGGCAAAACTGGTTGAAAGAAACACAAGATAGTAGAAAATGAAATGAATATGTAATTCATGATAAATTTCTTATAGATTTCGGTTATTTTTTTCTTAGTGATGCATTAATTTTGAACATTTCATATCATAAGGATGGTTAACAGTTGTCTGTACCAGTTTTTGCTATAATTGAATTATGATACCATTCACAGAGTGGGTTAATGGGAACTGAAGATGTTGATACTTTTTCAGATTCACACACACACACACACACACACACACACACACACACACACACACACACACACACACACACACACACACACACACACACACACACACACACCACACACACACACACACACACACACACACACACACACACACACACGCACACACACACACACACACACACACACACACACACACACACACACACACACACACACACACACACACACACACACATATACACACACACACACACACACACACACATGCACAGACACACATACATGCACAGACACACACACATGGACAGACATACACATGTACAGATACACACACACCATATACACACACACACACATATGTATATGAATATTTGCCCAAACATTCACACACATCCATGCACATATACATTAATTCACATCCTGAGCCATTTTTACTCACCTAATATCTATAAGGACTAAACCATATAAGAGAGCATGGCATTGGACATGTCAATATCATGTGAATATCTCCAGTATACATCTTAGCATGCATCCAGGAATCTTAAAAATCTTTACAGTGAATAGTACCTGCATATATTTTTTGTGCTTTAAGAGTCTTGCACATTTCCTTCAAATTGCATGTCACTTTGTATATATTCTTAATGTTTTTTAAGGAAAAGAAATAACAATTATGTTATGATTAAACACAAGGAAGATGTTTAACATCACCAAAATGTACTTTGATAAACCTTCAGAGCTGTACTGCTGGTGATATTATGGAATGCAGTGGAATTTACAGTTTGATGTATTAGTTTAAGCTCTTAAAAATATGGTTGTCCTGCATGATGCTGCTGCATATATGCTGCATTTTGTTCCTTCCATAAATCTTAGTCAAAAAGAACCCTGAATATCTTACACATTCTTACAGAAACTATTCACACCTTAGTATGGCTTTTTGGGGTTTATATCCTATTTTCAATAACTTCAGCACCTTTTCTAACTCCAATTTACCAAACATTACAATACATTAACATAAAGACACCTTTAACACAACCAAAGCTATTTAAAATGTCACTACTTTTTGATAATGTAAATGCAATATACTTTGAATATGCTGCATGATCTGTTCATGAAGCTGATGTCTGATTTGGGTGTAAATGGGGCAATGAAAATTTATTTTTGAGGGATCTTTTATATAAGTAAAATTTTCCTTCCTGATTTGTTTTATATTGAGAATTTTGTAGAAAGCTTTATTTGTGCTGTACATAATTATAAAACAGTATGTCTTTAAACTTTAGTTGTTATTCTTATGATAATGCTGGTTAGTTGACAGTTGTTCTTGGCACACTTTCATTACCAAGGGAAAAAAAAAAAAATCTAGATTAA
>NC_051399.1:38878355-38903355 GCF_015228065.2 Penaeus monodon
TGTTGTTCGCTGTTAGGCTATTTTTACAGACCAGAGAACAATCATTGTCAACAGAAGTTCGTTACAGAGTTTCAAGAATGCTTGTAAATCATGGTGATAGAAAATAAAATAAAAGTTTGTCACGTTTACAATTTACATTTTAGTACATGTTAAGCATATTTCTGTTATGATAAATTTATGTACTAAGCATGGTTCTCCTTTTCTTGCCATACTGTAAATTATTAAGCATAATTATGGAATCTGTTACAAGATTCTTTTAAGATGATGTATATATCAAAGAATTTGGTCTTGATGTCATAACTAAAATGTATATGGATTTTTAGTACAATCTTTAATAAAGGTGTTTATTATCAGTATCAGTAAATAGCAGAATGTTATGTGTAGGAATTGTGTGCCTGGAAGTCAAGAGTAGTAATGTATCCTTGTTTTATGGAAAGTAGAACATAGTTTAATTTTTTTTTATGTTTATGCATGTGAAAGGGAGAGAAAGTGTTTGTGGTAAAGTTGCCTAATTATCCTCAGGAGCAAGATGGATTCTACCTTCTGAAAAAAGATTCTCAACGTCGGACAACTCTCACCAAAGTGTTGGTTCATGATCAACAGAAAATTGTTCAAATTTGGTTCCAGCGTCTGCAGCAGGAACTGGGCAGTGCCAAGTTATTACTCACTCAGGTAGGTCTCACCCTCATCTCACTTTAGAGTCATCAATATCAATATTTTGTTTTTTGTGCTATTTTGCCTCTTATAAGATTCACAATGTGATTTGCTTTATCTTAACAGGACCAGTTGGTGGTTATAATGGTTGGCCTGCGTGAGTACATCCCAGAGCAGAAGAAATTAGCCATAGAGCAAGCTTTTGCAGCCCTCAAGAATGAGACCGAATTTGAGGAGACAGTGAATCAGATACATTTAGCGCTTTACACTTTTCAAGATGCTGTGAGTGTATAGATGTTCATTTCATGTTATTTTATTGTTTACTAGTAGTTTGATTGTCTTCTGTAACATTCAGAGATAATTCAGTGATACTACTTGGTTTACCTCTATCTTCATCTCTGAAGTCCTTCACTCAGTCACCAACAGATTTCAAGGAAAATAAAAGTATTTTCTCTCTTTTAAACACTTCCTTTAGGTGAATGAGGTTTTAAAGAGTCACAGCATAAAACCTCACTGGATGTTTGCCCTTGACAACCTAGTGAGGAGCTCTGTTCACTGTGCCATCACTGTTCTCTCTCCAGGTGAGGAAGTTGCAACTTTCTTTTCACTGTGTCACAGAATGATTGTCTTTTCTTGTTACGAAAGAATGCACCAGATACAGATATAATTTGATTTATGGAAAGACTCCTGTTTTTGATATTGCCAGAAAATCTGTTGAATGAGAATATAATTACAAAATAAGCTTCCCAGAATATCAATGATTTTAAAGTTAGTTACTGTGGTTTGTATACCAAAAGAAAATATAGCATCAGGTACATATAAAGTATTCTGGTAATGTTGTTCTGGAAGAAAGTAACTTGAATTTTTTTTCTTCTTTGGATAAAATCAATCTCTCTTGCCAGACATATTCACTCAGCTTATTATTTTGACAAATTATTTCAGACCATGAGAGCCTACTGGGTTCCCCAGATGAGAACATTGGCTTGTTGGGGGGGAGCCCTGGGAGACCACGTGATGCAGTTGAGGAAGGCAGTACTTCAGGTGTTTCCACCATCAACTCTACTAAGTCAGCCAAGCTGCTACATGACTTCCACCACTCAAAGCAGTGCCACCAGCTGCAGGAGAAGTTCCAAGCAGCCAGGGCAGAGAATCTCAGGTTTGTGAGAAGCTGTGGATTGCTTGGTGAAATTGTGAGAGAGAGTGAGAGGGAAGGGTGATTAAAGAACAAAAGAAGAGAGAGAGGAGTAGCCTGGAGAAATTGAGATTTTGTTTGTAAGGGAGTGTGAGATTGTGAGAGTATGAGAGGGAGAGAGGGAGAGAGAGAGGGAGGGGGGGGACAGAGACAGAGTGTGTGTGTGTGTGTGTGTGTGTGTGTGTGTGTGTGTGTGTGTGTGTGTGTGTGTGTGTGTGTGTGTGTGTGTGTGTGTGTGTGTGTGTGTGTTTTTGTGTGTTTGTGTGTTTTTGTGTTTGTGTGATTCTAAGTAAAAAATTGATTTTGTGTGTCTTTTTCTATACTGTTTTTCTTTCTCTTCCTTTTCATTATTATCTCCATCTTCTTTGCCTACTTGTAGATGAATTAATTTAGAATTTTTATTGTAATACCAAAGTGGTTTGCTGCTTCACTATTCAGTTCACTATCTTTCTCCTCAGGTTGCTAGAAGAGCTCTCTCTGGCAGAGAAACGGTATGGGGACCTGCTGCAGATGTACCTGTCTGACCGGCGTGAGCAGAGCCGCCTCCTGGCCGAGCAGTTGGGGCTGCCCTCACCACCTGTTCTTAAGCCAGAGGAGAGCAAAGGGGAGGATGACACTGTGGCTGAAAGCACAGAGAATATTGCAGGGAACACTTGTAGTAAGAGGCGATGTGTGGAAGTTCGAGGAGAAGAGCTAGAATCGCCTGCTGGTACCATGGGATCACAATCAAGTGCTGAGACAGTGACTGGAGAGGTGAGTGAGTGAGTGTATGTGTGTCTGTGTCTGTGTCTGTGTGCATTTATTTGAAGATAGAAGTGGGATGGGGTGTGGGGAGGAAGTTTCTTTTGTTATTTGGCTTTAACTGAATATTATTGTAAGTGGCATTATGGGCTATACTGACCTTTTTTTTCTTATCCTCATGTATTTTATGTACATTATATAAGCAACCATTTAAAAGGAAAAAATACATATAAATACATAATCATTCACTCGTGTAAGATTCTACCCAATGTTCATGGTATTCAACTTCCTTATTTCTGGTGCTCTCTCCTTTCCTTCCATATCTTCCTTGTTATTTTATTCTTTCTCTTTTTTCATCCATTCTTTCCTTTTTCTCCCTCACATCTCTTCTCTAGTTCAGAAATGTAAAAAAGAGCCTTATCCAAAGTTATTTCATAGTTTTATTATGTGTTTGTCCCCTGCGTTCAATTCAGGAAAATGTCAAATGGTTAGCCTTAAGCGGTAACCCCTTAATTAATCATGTAATATTTGAAGACAATATTTGATGTTCAACTGCATGACCAGGAGCATCTTTTCTTATTGAATCCAGGAAAGCTCTTATTGCTGAGTGGCTTCGTCCCAGGCAAATAGTATAAATACATTTGTAACACATTATTGAGCTCTTTTTCTTTCTTCTTACTCTCTAATTGGTATGAATACATGATTTGTGATATTTTGCTTTTTAATGTTGCCACACAGTATTCCTGCATTGTTACGTTTTTTACTTACTTTCTTATTATTATCGTTCTACATGGTATGTCAGCATTTGACTTTTTGTTGTTCTTTCTGACTATGGTAATTCAGAAAGCTATTAATGTTCAGTTGATGCCCCTTGATAGACATTGGAAAGCTTGATAAATATTTGGAAAGAGTATTATCTGCATTGCTTTGTTTTCCACAAGTGCATTTTATTTTTGTAATTTATGAATTTAATTCATTTTTCTTTTTCTGTTTTCATATGAAGGCCTCAGTGAATCTGTGACTTTTTTTCAATTTTTCCTCATCTGTGTCATGCACTGATTGCTGTAGTTTGAAGTTTGTGTCTGGTGTTTTTTTTTATTACTCTCCTTACCCATAACCCTCTCCCTCCACCAGAGTATTCCTGAGGATGCTGCCTCCCCATCGCTTGCCCACAATCCTCATGAACCCCCCATGATCCACGTGTCCTCTCGCAACATCGATATGGAGTTGGTTGCTTGGCTTCAGGCACTGTCAATTGATCGTGATGTTATCGATAAGGTATGTAGACTAAGTGCTGAAACCTTATCTGAATATTGAAGTATGGTGTCAGTTTCACCCATTTTTTGTTCAATTCTGATTTCCTAAATTATCACATGCAGTGATGTTTCAGATTCTGCAAAATATGAATAGAGTGTGCAGTATTTGGCATAAACATCCAACAGTAGACAGTAGAAAAGTGTATTCCCAGTCAGGTATCAAGATGTAGTGTTCTCCATTCTGATCATTGTAATTAAGGTACAAATTTTGATGGAGAAGAATTCAATGCATCAAATATTGATGATCATGATGTTGCAACTTATCTGTCTGTTTGGGTCTGGTGCTTTTATTTAGAATAGTTAAGGACAATGATGATTTGAAGGATAAGGATAATAATGATTTGAATCAAAAGTGGTCAGATTATGTTGAAAACAGTGACACACTCATATATGTATTTTGCGAATTGATTGATAAGTTGTCAGGTTAAGATAGAGCAAGCATTCAATCCCTGATCCATTCATCCTAACATTTAATTATCTAAAATTATTTCAGTCTTTAATTAAAAGAAAAGACGAAGGGTTGGGGTTGTAGGGTTCTGATAAAGAAAAATACTTAACTGTGCAATTCAAATAAGATTTTAAAGACCATTAGATAGAATTGTTGTGATATGAACTGCCCTCTGTAATCCACTTTTCTCAATTGACATCTAATCATAGCCCTGACTGCAGTCATTGTGGTATTGCAGCCCCATAAATGTGGGCTTTTTAGCTTTATTTCCTCAAAGCTCATTTATGCCACAGCCAAAAATAAGAAATTAGGGTAAATATGTATTTCCCATGCTACTGGTATGGCATATGTCTTGGTAAGTATGGCATGTGGCTTGGTATGGTGCAGGGAAATCCTGTCATAAATGGGTCAAAATTGTTTAACCCGTTATTGCCGGTCATAAGAATTCACTGAGATCAATTAAAATTTAGTGATATCTGGCAACGACCAGACAGTGGGCGTGGGAGTCCGCTGCGTGAAGCCGAACGTCCCGCTCCACTCGCACATACTAGCTTACCCTGCTGAGAGACCCGTTTTCTATGACGTGTCTACACATAACCTGTCAATAACGGGTTAACACACATACACACATACATTGGCATGTCCTGAGTTTGAAAAGGAAAAAGGAGGTGTACATATTTTGTAAAAATACATTCTATGGATTTTCATGCATTTTTAAATTGTATGTTATTTATTATTATACATTTTCTAAAGGCCAAATTTCAAGGGTACCAAATTAGGAGGCAATACCTCCATAAAGGAACTTTTTTTCCCATATATCCTCCTTTGGAAATGTTTGCATACAGAAAGAATTCTATGACAAGATGTTCATATGATCCACAGTTTGCTGGATTCTGCATGCAGGCGTATATACACCTCATTTCACTGGTGTTCAAAACAGATAAACACCACGAATGGCATGTTATTTCATATGCCGACACCATCTCAGAGGAGACGATACCAACTTTTACTCTAGTCCAGCCATAAATTCATAATACATATGAGTTAAGTTGATATCAACCTCTCTGAGATGGTGTTGGCAGGGGAAATAACAATCCATTCATGGCATTCATTTATTTTGAGGCGATGTGTGTTGACAGTTTGCAGTTTTAATGAAAACTTTGAAGGGGATTCTTGTAATGAAAAGATAAGTATATTTTATGAAATACATATTCATATTTGGCCAGAGAAAAAATGTCAAAATGGAAAAATTTTGCCAATGCACTACCGTTTCAGAAAGCATATAAAAAGGGAACTTCAGTAGACTCATATCTATTGAAAATTAACAGTTCGGCAGGTCTCGTAAATTGCGTATATATCAACAGTGCTTGTATCAACAGAAAATAGTCTAATTTTTTTTTGTATTAACTGAGCTATACATGCATATTCACATAAGTATGACACTCACACAGATGTATACACATATAGTGATACACTCATGTACAGTGACACACTCAAATACAGCAACACACACAACTCTTGCAACACACACCCCTATAGCAACACATACATATAGGGACACACATACAAGGATGCAGACACACTCACACACACAGACAGACAGACACACACACACACACACACACACACACACACACACACACACACACACACACACACACACACACACACACACACACACACACACACACACACACACACACACACACGCGCACACACACACACGCACACACACGCACACACGCACACACAGACACTCACACTTACATTAACACATGCACATTTTTATTTATGATCTCTGATTTTAGTATCCAGACTTGAAATTGCTCTCATTTTCAGTTTCTAGCTGAGGACTATACCAAAGATGATGTTCTTCTCTGGATGACGAGAGATGACCTCAGGAGAATGCAGATGAGGTGAGACGATTTTCTGTTTTGAAATGTATAATTTGTTGAGGAAAGTAGGATACTAAGAATGTGCCTTGAAGATCTTTTTCTTTTATACATAATAAATCTGTGATACATTGCAATCCAGAGTAAGTAAATTTTCAGTGTAGTCAGGTTTTCTATGGTTAGGTTGACAGAACTACCAAATATATATAATTTTCTTAGCAAGCCCCCCCAAAAAAAAGCTTTTCTAACCGATTTCTACCCTGGGCAGAGGGGGGGTCGAATTGCGCATCTGGCGTAATGTGGTGCAGTACCGCCATTCTCAGGGCCTGCCAGTCAATCCTGAAGAGCCCACTGCATCTTGCAACACCCCCAAATCAAGCTCCTCTGACTCACAACCCCGTTCAACCAAGTTATGAAAGAGGGTTGTGTGCCTGTGCTGGTGGTGAAGCAGTCACAGGTTCTTGTGGGAAAATTAAGGAAGGATTTTTGTAGGAGGCACAGTAACACCTCCTGCTTTTTTCTTTTAGGCTTTTTTTGGATTGAAAGAAAGTATAGTATTCTGATTTAGCATTGTTTATAATAATGATAATATAAAAAAATAATGAAAAACTTAATGAGCTTCTTCAACAGTGCATTCAGTAAACTTCTATAGCACACAATTTAAGGAGCAGGAGCCGCCAGGGGATATATAATGCATTACTTTTGATTAATTGCACTAATTGCATATCCTTCAAACTCTAGCATTGGGTCAGAGGGTCACATGGAGTCAGATATAATTTGCTTCATATGGTGCTAACAGTACATAGTGTTTATGGCAGTTTTAACAACTGTGTGAGTTTCTGTGAGGATGTATGTTTTTTCTCTTTGTGTGTGTGTGTGTGTGTGTGTGTGTGTCTTTTGTTTTCCTTTGCTTGCTTATAATAAATATATGGTGCTGGATATGCCTGACAGAGGTATTGCATTGGTTATGTGTTAATTTTTGAATGTCATCATATGTGTAAGTTTTACAGGATAAAAGAAAGTCTACAGAGAAAACTAATTGAAAATTTACTTTTTTTATGGGGATAAGGAGGAAGGATGCAGCTTCCATTTGATCAACTGAACAAATCTGATATATGATAAAATTTACTGGATAATCTTTCCATTACCCTGATAATAGTTCAGGGAATATTGCATGTTCTTTTTCATTTGCTGTTTGCTGTGAAAATTGTAAAAATTAAAGCCTTTAAGTAAATGACAAGTACATTTTGTATGTGGATTGGGTATAGGCTTATCAAGTCATAAGAGATGTGAAATTTTAGTTCTTTGCAAATCAAGATTTATATTTTGATGTATTGTGTGTTGATATAATATAAATATATATATTGTATATAGGACAGAGAGAGAAACAAAAGAAAGATGGATATATAGATATATATTATTATACAGATGTGATTATGCAATATTAGATTAGATCTGGCTCCATATGAACACAGTAATGGCCACTAATCTACAATAGTATTTTTATAATATAGTAACCAATAATTGAATGATACTGTGTTTGCCCTCTCTTGGGGTCATCATTAGGTAGAGGAAAAATGTTGATAAAACATTTCAACCATAATGCCAAGCCCCTTCCGTGATAAGTGATGATCTGACTTAGAGACAGTAATGCTTTAGGGTTGCAATTTTAGCATATCTGTCCCTGGAATAAAGATGGTGAAAAAGAGAAGCATATCAGCTTGTACTGGTTTTCTTCTTTTTAGGTTATATTTAAAGGAATTGGTAAAGAACAGCTTATTTGCTTTCCCAAACCAACACTGCCAAGGTTCTTCCTTAATTAGGTATACAGAGGTTAGCTGTGGAAACTCATTTCCTTTGAGACAGTATGTCTGATAGGTAGTTGTATTAGTATATGTTAATAATGGATGCGATTCATGTTGCTGGTTTTATTATATTGGGAAGATAGATGAAGTGTCGAAGGGGTTATCAATATTTTTCTGTTTTACAAAAAACAAACAAACAAACAAAAAAATAAAAAATAAAGAAAGGTTTTCTATTGTGTGCATCCTAAATTGACTAACATCTGCAACAAAAAACTTTGTATTGTTTTGATTAGGAAATGTTTGAAAAAGTGAAGGGCAATTGTCTTGTGAGTGTATGTTTTTTTTTTTTTTTTTCTCTCAAAAAAGTTTGAATTTTGTGTGTGTAGTTTTAGTTCTTTAGATTACTATTCTTTGTCTTCTAGCAAAAAGCTTGTACATAGACATTATTCTCATGAGGTATCTTGTGGCACATTTGATAATTTCTTATGGCAATTTCTTGGGACTTGACCGATTCCTAGGCTCATTTCTGATCAAGGGAAGTGAGTACAGTTGAAGATTTGCGTGGGAAACCTGCCCGCTCCTTTCACTGGTGTCCTCCCTCTAGTGCTGTGATTATTGGACAGTGTTGATTCCTCAATACTTCACAGTTCCTGACAATATGTGCTTTATTAGTCATTGCCTTCTATTTTCTGTAAGGTGAGGAAGGAATAGGTCTTTCTGATTTTTTTTTTTTTTTTTTTCTCCCCATTTTTCTTTAAGTCCCATTTCGACACTTAAGTATGGCTCCTGCTTTAGTTAGTGATTTGTTAGTAATTTTCTCAGCATTGTATGCAAAGTTTATCTGTGAATTCTCATTTAACTTGATATTAAATATTCTTTTAGATCTTAGAGCACTTCTATCTAAAATATTTATGTAGGCGTCGTAATAGAGTTGCAAACCTTGATATGTATATTTTCAGATATGCAGTAGTACAAATAAATAGAGGCAGATATTTTATTTGATTTTTTTTCTTTTTCTTTTTCTTTCTTTTTCTTTTGTATAGGAAAATTGATAATATGTGGATTATAGGGAAAGAAGATGTAGCTTTGCAGTCTTCAAGACTCTCCACACTAAATAATATCTGTTTTATAGTTACTGATGTTTATTTTGTTCTCATTACTCTACTCTTTGAAAAGCTTTCATGTATATTAGGCTATTTCTTTTTTATGGTAGACATGTTATGGCACATTATATGTATTCACACCTTGGCTTTCATAATGAGGTTTTTATTCAGCATAGAACTGCCCAGGTATGCAACAGCTGTTTCCATTTCTTCTTGAGGATAAGAAGTCATACCTGTTGATAGTTTCATGTGCCATATAATCAGAAAATAGGTATTGACTGTAGATAATGAATTTTATGACTGAGTTTGTGTATTTTATATTTAGTGCTCAATACTATCTTGCCAATGACTCTCTAGGTGCAACTACATTGCCTTATGGTTGCGCCCTATCTGCAATTAACTGTATTTTCATTTATTTTAATAATTAAGCCTTCATGTCACTAGGCTGAAGCCAGTCCCTGTCTGGGTTGCAAGGTCATTTATGTAGCCTGATTCAGTTATGCTAAATTATTATTGGAGAAAGTGTGATAAACTATATGGAAATTATTTGGATCATAGTTACTTTACAAAAAAAAGAAAAAAAGAAAAAAAAAATGCTTAGACTTGTTTTAGTGTTGACTTTGATAGTTACAGGTTATGAATATTTAGATCTTCAAATTATGACCACCTTCAAATTTTGTTTCTTACCCATAATTTAGAATCAAATATTGTTTGTTAACCATTACTGTGCATCTATTCTTGCCATAAAGAGCTGAAGCCAAATGCCAATTGGCAAAGATACGCACAATGTGAAGTCAGTCAACTCCAAGTTGTGTGCCCTAAATGGGTGTGCACTCGTTTGCCTCTGAGTGTGGCAGTTTAGAAGCTACAGCCCAGCGCACAGGTAAATATGTGCTCCCCAAGCTTCTGATTTTTAGCTGACTGTGTGTGTTGCCCAGCGCGTAGCTTGGTTTGGTGAGCAGAAATACCACTATTATTGAGTTGAATTAAGCACTATATTCATTATGTACTTTATGTATGTGAACCACTTGCCTCCAAAGCAAAAATGTTTTTGTATGTGTTCAATTGTTGAGATAAATTTATGCTCTACTTTTGAAGCAGCATTTGAGGTAATTTTTATTTTTTTATTTTTTTTATTATTTATTTATTATTACTATTATTTTTTTTACTCTTGGTAAATCAATTTTAACCCAATTCATTCTGGGTGCAGTGATAATCAACAAACACTGGGTGACATCTAATCATGTCATGAACCTTTGGCCAGGATGACAGCTTGTGCAGATGCACCCTGACTTAGCCAAAAATTACCCAAATTTTTACCCAGTCATAAGTGGGTTAAGTATGTTATTTTTGGATTCAGATGCATATTGATTACAATGAGTTGATGAGATTAAGGATTAAACTGGCATGATATCAATGTCTGTGTGTGTGTATATATATATAGTGACTTACCTCAAAAATATATTTTTAAAATTAATGCTGTTGAGTCTAGGAAAGAGTGTAAATTGAAGGTATTTATTTGTGTAATAACTTAAAATTAAAATATAAAAAGATTCAGATGTAATACTCTTGAACTACAATCATATGAACTGTAAACAGAAACTATTCAATTTCTTTGTGGTTTTTGGAGTCTGGTTGAAATCAAGTCAAACACTCGTTTTGCAGACAGTATATGTTGAGATTCAATCATAACACTACAGAGTGAATCTTGTCACAGATCAGGTTGATTACTGGTGTTAATCCACTTGTTGCAATAACTGAAGAAGAATTTAGAGGCTTTATAGAATAGAATTCAATACTCTGGGTTCAATTTTCTAGCATGGTAATCTTCTGTGAAGAATGTTTATTTAGTATGAATTTTATGTACAAAGGTATATTTCATTTCTGATCTTTTTTATTTAACTTTCTTTTTTCTTTTTGTCATTACAAAAGACAACTAACGACACAGGTCTTTAGTCTCTATACGTATTATTCCTTCATTGCTATTCTTCAGTATTGTTGAGTCGGCCAAAGTGGAGGTTATTGGAAGCACAACTGCAGAGGGAAGATACATGAAACATTTAATTAAAACATATAGGAAGCCATTGCTCAAATTTGTGATGAAGCAGTGTAACAGACATGAAGAAACCAACCACAAGGAGTATTGTTTGTTGGATTTTTTTGTTTTATTTTTTATGGGAAAATTATCATATATTATATATATATATATATATATATATATATATATATATATTATATATATATATATATATATATATATATATATATATGTATGTATGTATGTATGTATATATATATATATATATTATATATATATATATATATATATATATATATATATATATATATATATATATGTATGTATGTATGTATGTATGTATATATATTATTGTGTATTTTTGGATACATTTTTGTCTTTACAGGGAATATTTGTCAGTAATTATTTTTCAGAACCATATCATGGTATATTACTCCAAAGTTGTTTTTTGTCCCACTTTTTGGTTAATTAATGATCCAGAGTTTTTAATGATATTAAGCTGTGGTTGTTTTGTGTTTAAATTTGTGAGTGAGACAGTTTCATTTTTAGGAGTGGGCACACTTGTGTTTGATTAGTTCCCAAACAATGATGTTTAACAAAGTTTTGTGCCATTTTGTAAGTTTGGAAGTTATACTTTAGAAGATCATGCTTTTGAAGGATATGGTGTAAGGAATCTCATGTATTGAGGCTGTAATAAAAAATTTGTTTTTCAGTATTTTATCTTATTTACCAATATATGATTTGTGAGTATATGTCCCAATCCCTTGCCCATTGTTTTCGTTGAGGGGCTTAGGAGGCAAAGACTGCGACCCAGTGCTAGGGATCTCCCCTGCCTTGAGCCTCAGCCCTCAAGTCAACTAATCTTTTTCCCCTCCTGCTTTTTCATTTCCATCCCTTCTCTAACTCCTTCTACTATCCACTTCCTAAGGTGTGAGAGCCATGCTGAAAGGATGAAGGACTGACTTTGTGCCAGTCCTGAACAGCCTGAGGGAGCCATGGGCATGGTATTCCTGTTTTAGTAGTCTAGCCCTTACCTGTTAAGGGGACTCTGATGGGTGGACTGTTTCTCTCCCCAACATATTCTAGTCTTACCATGGTTAATGATGAAGAAGTAATAACCAAGTTAGGGGCATGAGGCTTTGCCCCTTCATCACCCCTCTTTGGGGTGATTTTATCACCAACTCCCATGGCCAATCCCTAGAACAACTGATATTATTCTTAATTCAATTCACCTCACACATTTTAATATACGCATCATGCATTGACCTCTCTCTTTGCTCCCCTTCTCTTCATTTGGATTTCTGCTGGTCAGTTCTAGACCACTTTCCCCATAGTGACCACTTTCCAGTTCTCCTTTCTCCTATTACATATGTACCACTTCCTAACCCCCCATGCTGGTGCTTTGATAGAGCCGACTGGCGTACTCTCACTTCACTCTGCTATCACTCCTCCTCCGTCCCCCTTCTCGTCAATTTCAGATATGATACAATATTTCACAACTACAATCCTAAGAGCTGCCAATACAGCAATTCCGCAAACCTCAAGACAGACCTCCAAATGTGTTCCATGGCGGCATTCCGATTGCACTAAAGCACTTCGCTTAAAACCTGCAGCCTGGAACAGTTACCACTACAAATGAGGCACCCCTAATCAAGCATCAGCCCTTATCTCCTTTAAAAGAGCCTCTGCCTGTCATCGTTGTACAATCTGGAACAGTAAAGCAAGTAGCTGGTGAAATTATGTTTCCTCAACTACATCTACATCTATCTCAACTGTTTGGCATCGGATCCATGAACTATCAAGCAAACATCCCCCCATCCAGCCCCGTCATCCATATTCAAGATATTCTCATCTCTGATCCATGCTAATGAACTAGGTGACTATTTCAGCAGGTCAGTAGTGGTTCTCACCTTTCTCCACACTTCTCTTCTATTAAGACCATAAGAGAATGTATCCCATCATTTTTACCCTATCCTCTGCTGAGTCCTATAATGCTCCTTTTTCTGCCTCTGAATTCATTGCTGCCTTACAGTCGTGCTGCAACGTTCATGAAGGTCCTGACAGTATTCTCTACTGTATGCTCCAACACCTTCCATCTTCCTCTCTATCCTTCCTATTAACTATTTTCAACTACATATGAATTTTTCCTTCTCATTGGCAAGAAGCTCCTATCCTCCCCTTCTGGAAACCCAATAAATTGGGTACCCTCCCTCAAGATTACCTCCCCATCGCTCTAACTAGCTGCTTGTGTAAACTACTAGAGATGCTGCCTAATGTTGTATCTTCAATCTCACAATCTTCTCTACTTCCCAGTTTGGTTTCTGCCGTGCCCTAAGTACAGCTGGCCCCCTTGCTCATATTGAGACCTATTACATCTGCATTACATTTGCACGCCATGAATCCGTATTAGCCATATTCTTTGACCTAGAAAAAGATGATACTACATGGCGGTACTATCTTTTCTAATAATTATCCTCCCTAGGCTTACACGGAAACATGGGTGTCTTTATAGTCTTTCCTCTCCAAATGCACTTTCTAGGTCAAAATTGCTTCTTCCACATCATCCATTCCTCAGTTTGAAGGTGTCCCACAAGGCAGTGTGCTCAGCACCACTTTATTCCTTCTTGCCATCAATGACATTGTTTCAATTTTATCACTAGGAGCCCGATCATCACTATATGTTGATGATTTAACCATCTTCGCTCCTGGCACATTTTACCAAATCTAAGCCTTGGCATCATTTTTGACTCCATATTGTCCTGGCTAGACCATATCTTTTACATTAATGAAAAAACTCACTGCCACCTCCGAATCTTACAAACTCTGTCCCATATATCCTGGGGCTCAGATTGCAAAACTCTCCTCCATCTTCATTTTACATTGATCCTCTCCACTCTCGATTATGGATGCCATATCTACTCCTCTACCTCTACCTCCTTCCTTGCTCATCTTGATACAGTCCACCACTGTGGTCTTTGCTTAGCCCTAGGCGCTTTCCGCTCTTCTCCAATTAAGAGCCTGTACACTGAATCAGGCATGCCATCTCTCTCTCAACGTTGTACCCTTCTCTCTCTCCAATGCTATGCTCGATTCCACCAACTTTTTCCTCACCAAACTAACTATCCCATGATCCCTGCTTTCCTTTGCTTCTTCTCCATGTTTACCTACTCCTTTCTCTCATTCACATGGATACCCCCCCCCCCCCCATGCCTCTTTTCCCCATCTCCGACCTCTTCTGTTTTCTGACCATTCTGTCCCTCCATGACTTCTACCTTCCCGTATTTGCTCCTCTGTTTTCCCTGACCCACCAAAATCAGATATCCCCCCCCCCCCCCACCTCCCGCTGTCCTTCTCACCCATTTCCTTGACCATGTCTCCATCCACTCCTCCAGCATTCATTTTTACACGGATGGCTCCAAATCCATCTCCGGTGCTGGTTTTGCAGTAACCTTCCCAACTCAAATGCCTCCTCCCTCCTGATTCCAGTGTCCTTACCACAGAGCTGTGCACACTTCCTTTTACCTTAAAACACATATACTCATTCCTGTAAGATCCAGAACTGGTTGTTCTACCTGTCCACATGCCATAAAACTATCAGATTTGCTGGGTGTCCAGCCATGTTGGAATCCCCAGCAATGAACAGCTAGCATGCTATGCCACTATGTCCAAATTACACCAACCACATTTCTCACGTATTCCAGCCTCTTGGCCACACCCTCTAACACACTCCTAGCTGATGTCATGTTCTGATCTGCCCCTTTGTTCCCTATGTAATGTCCCTCTTTCAGTTTCACACATTCTGTTGTCCTGTCCATGCTTTGATGCAGCCCATACCTCTGCTTTCCCCCACCTATCCTCCATTCACCTACCTCTCAACATAACGGACATCTTTACAGAATCTCACTTTCTGCTTTGACAACCTGTTCTCCTTCCTCAGATGTATACATATCCTTCACTTCCCTTACTCTACCTTAACCCATTCACTCATCAGCTCCTTTACCCATCTTTAACCCTCTCAATATTAATCTAGATAGATGATGTATAGCAACTAACTATTAACTCAACCACCCTTCATAACCCTTTACTACCTTCTTATAGTGCTACATGACCTTTGATGTCTAGCACATTTATTTTGCTTTCAACCATTAACCATTAACCATTTGTGATTATATACACAAGGGTATTGAGAGTCACAGGGTAATTCATTGGTTATTAGAAACAATGTCTATGACAAGTTGGCTAATTGTTGCCATGGGGGGAGGGGGCTTAGGAGACTGAGACTGAGGCCCAATGCTGGGGATGACCCCTACCTTGGACCTCATCTCTCAACTTGACTAATTTTGCAGTCTTTTCTCCTTCTCCCTTCCTTTTCCTTCTCTTTTCCAAACCCTATCCACTACTATCCACTTCTTAAGGTGTGAGGGCCATGTTGAAAGGCTGTCTTTGTGCCTGTCATGAACAGCCCAGGGGAGCCATGGGCATGGTATTCCCTTGTTTAATTGTCTAACCCTAAGGGATGGACCTTTCCTTTGCCCAACATAATTCAGGTTTACCATAGCAAGTAATGAAGATTTTGTACCCTTATTAGGGGCCTAGAGGCTTGCCCCTCTATAAATTATCCCAACAGATTTTAATCCCCCTGGTTCCATGACTCCCAAGCTCTCCTTTGACCACAACTGTGAACACTACTACTACCCCTCCTCACTTTCATCTCAGTCCATCCAAACCATCAACCCAAGTCATCAACCCAGGAAACATTCCTCCTCTCACAACATCCTCTACTTCATCATTTACTACCCCGTCTTTGAGTGCCTCTAAAAACAAAGAGGCAAAGTTTCCTCCCACAGCCACCCTGATTGCTTCTTCCTGTTACAGTTACATTCAAATCCCAAGTTAAAGCATTATCTACTATGACTGACTTCACTGGCAAACCTATTCATGCCCAATTTCATCCTTCCCTCAGTAATTGTGCTGGAACTGTCCGTCTCACTGGCAGACTGCCCTGTCAACATCAGGGATTGGTCAGACTATGGAGAAGACTTAGTTGCCTGGCTGAATGACTATGATGCAATATTAGTACGGTGCTACACCATTCCCCCTAGAGGCTGCTGTAAGTCATCCACCAATTCTGCCAAGATTACTTTCCATAGACATGACCTCCCCCATTTCTATTGGTAGAAAGTTCCTCCCTGTATGACCATATCACATTCAAAACTGTCTAATCATGACCCAAGATAACATGCCTATACTTCATTCATCCTCCAATTTCTCTGCTTCCTTTCCTTCTACAAAGCTGGTTGTTGTCGTTGGGGGGGGGGGCTTAAGAGACAGGGACTGAGGCCCAATGTGGGGAACCACCCCTATCTTGGTCCTCATCCCTCGTCTCAACTAATTTTGCATAGTCCTTTCTTCTCCTCCTTTCCTTTTCCTTTTCTTCATCCTCTTGTTCTGTCTGTTTATCTTCATTGTTATCATTGTTAAGCCATTTTTGCCACAATACTTCATTATAATTCTCCCTACTCCCTTGTAACAACCTTTACCTAACACTATACCCCATCAGGTCCCTCTATCCTTTTCACTCCCATACTACCCTCACCTACATGTAACTTTACCCTAATCACAAACTCATTCCTAACCCTATTTGCTACTCTATTTTACCAAAGTGCTGTATGACTTGATGTCATATAGCACTTCCTTACCCCATGCCTCATGCTATCACTATATTTTGAATATGCCACTAATGACCTTAGATGTAGATGTGGCAGAAATTATTCAGTAAATGAATAAATCCTTCAACACTCAAAAGTAACTGCCAACATCCATCACCCTCCTACTTGTGTTCCCTCTTCACCCCTTGCTTCAGCTACTTCATCTCCCCCTTCCTTTCCCATCATCCCTTTCGATTCCCCCTGGATACGGGAGACCCTTTGTCACAACCCCCTTCCCTAGATTCTCTCCCTCCTGACATTTTTCCTGAAACTGATCTAATCATCCTTCCCCCCCTTTCTCCTTTTGTTGATCCGTGCCTTACATCCTTGCAGAATCCCAAACTTCTTCCTCTAACAACTTTGATCTAATCACCTTTTGTTAATCCCTACCTTCCTGAACTGCTATCAACTTCTGATGTCTAGCACATTTAATAATCTTTACACTTTTCACTATTATACCTTTCTAATAGTGTTATATAACCTTTGATGTCTAGCATATCTATTTTAATTTGTAACCATTAACCACTCATGGGGGAGGTCATGGTTAAGGAAGTCAATCTTGCCAGTATTGGTGAAGAACAATTGCACCAGACAGTACAGTGTAGCTCTGTACTGCTACTGCATTATAGTCAACAAAGCAGGCAAGCCGGATGTTTTCACAGTCTGACCAATGCTCATCATGGGCAGGGCAATCAGCCAGGGGGTTGGAAACAGTTTCAGACAAACATTAAGGGGAGTGAGGTTAGGCAGGAATAGGTTTGCCAGTGCGGTCTGAGGGTAGATAAAGAATGAGCTTGGGATTCATATGTAACTATTGCAAGGTATGAATGAGCAGAACAACTGCAATAGAAACTTTTCCTACTTGTTGGAAGAGGAGGGTATTGTCAGAATAAGTGGGCTGTAGGGGAATCACAAAGAATCTATCCCCCTGGGATGGACTTAAAAAGAATACTCAAAAGGTTTGTAGAGGTGGAGGCCGTAGAAGGATGAGGGTGGGAGGAAAGGGAGTGTTGTGGAGTAAGGTTATACTGTGGGGAGGAGGACAATAGGATTAGGAGTAGTAATAAGGGAGGAGGGGGCAGACATGAAGAATGTGCAGGAAGAAGAGATGGAATGGAGAATGTTGGGAGAGAGGAAGGGGTGTATTCTGAAGGTTGAGTAATGACCTGGGTGGATGAATTTGAATGGATAGAGTTGACAGCAAGCATTGAGGAGAGGGTAGTAGTAGCAGTAGTCTCAAGAACACAAATTTAGATAGCCTAGTTGATGAAGGGTCAAGCCTTAATGCCCCTAATAAGGGAACAAAAATCTTCATTACTGGCTAGTGAACTGAAATATTGGGGAAGAGAAATGGTCTACCACTCAGGATTCCCATGAAAAGCAAGGGCTAGGCGATTAACCGCTAGCTGCCGGGGATGAGTTTTATTTATTGTTTTTACACATAGATGGCTCCACAAGACTAAGTCACCGATGAGCCAATTGCAAGTACTACCTGTCCCACCAGTTAACCTTTTTTCTTAATAAAAAAAAAGTATCTAATATTGCTGTAATGTCTATAACACTAATAATTATAATGTCTATAATATAAATAACATCATCAATATTGATAGCAATAGTAAAAAAAGTATTTTTCCTGCAAACTCAAGGGAAGGTGAAATCAAGTGAAGTCATAAAGTCTACTAATTGATTCCTTTGTGGCTAAGCACTTGCAGAGCCATCTACGTGGAAAGACATTTCACAAAACAATACTAACACAACATTTTTCCAGAGACTTTGGGTTAACCAAGGTAATACAATGCCATGGCTCCCTGAGGACATTCAAGACTTAAACTAAGCGTGGTTCTTGAACCTTAAGAAGTAAACAGAAGGGATTGAAGAAGATAAGGAAAAGGAAAGGGGAAGAAGAAAAGACCATGCAAAATCCTCGCGACTGAGGTCCAAGATAGGGGTGATCCTCAACAATAAGCTTCAGTCCTTGTCTGGTATTCTCACCAACAATAACAGGCATGTTTTTTTTTTTCCTGGATAATTTCTTTTTGGGGGAGGGGTCACTGAATAGGATAATCTTTAAAAATAAAGATGAGAAGTAGTACTTTACACTAGAAAGATGGTGTCCACGAATTCCACAAGTTCAAAAGATGGTTAATTAAAGACCTATAATAACCGTTTCATTTATGTAAGTAAACTTTTACAATATTTCATTACAAACTATAGAGATGTAGAAATAAATATAAGACTTATTGTATTGTTTTAAAAATCACTCCTCTCAATGAGAAAAATCACATCAATCTTATTCAACTATTTGGCAGATTCTTATTAAGTTACAATGGAGTTACATGTTATCATTCTCATACTTTGTATAAGATTATAAACAATAGCAAACCAATCACTCCAGGTATATAAAAATTGCATCAGCAGTATTTAGAGATCCAAAAAGTTAGCACTTTAAATGTAAAAGACAAGAAATGTTGGAGTAAATACCTGGGCGAGACTGTTGTGTTATCTACTTATGTAATTCATACCCCATCAGTATAACCTTTCTGTTGTCTGGTAGTTTTTCTATGAGAGATGAGTTTAGATGAACAATTTATGCATAGAACTTTCACCGTAATTTCATTATTGTTCACTGATCTCACTCATTGCTTAAAATTACTGTTGTTACCACTGATATACATGATCCATAATGAATGGCAATCAATCTGCATAGATACCTGCATCTATATGTGGCAAAGATACTGAAGAAATTGAAAATTTGCAAACCTCAGAGTAAGATAAAAAATGTTAACCAGTTAAATGCTGATACTGCAATCCTAATTCAACATTTCAAGGTTGTTTAGGTCAAATAGATATGACTGTACATAGTTTTTTAATCGTATGACTTTATGTATTTATTTTCAATGTTATATTTTACATACATTTTAATAAATAGTATGTGGAAGCACAATATCAACATTTTGTAAAACTAAGTAAGTGCTACATTATTGGATCTCTCATTGTCCTTTTCTATTTCTCTCATCTCATACTGCTTGTTTCATGCACTCTGCCAAACCAGCCACATCCATACCTTAACATGGCCGATTACCACTTTTAACTTAGTTATTTCTCTCTTAAATTAGGAAAGTATGCTGAACAGCATTTGCTTGATGAATGAATGGTGAAAGAAGAGTGGGGATGAAATGAGTCATCATTGAGCACTGGGTTGGATCAGCTACATCATGCAAAAACATACAAAAACGACCATAACATGAAAAGAAGTTAGATACATAAGAGTTCCCAAAAATGTGACAAACAAGTAGGTATTTCAGGTGAAATCAGCTCACAATTACTAATACTAAACATAATGGCTGTTTCATATTAAATTATTGTGTATCTAAAAATGAGAATCTTGAATCTTAGAATAATTATTATGATACACACATGAAGATATCTGGGGAATATGTATTTTTGAGTGACTGAGATCAATACAATTAACCTTGAGATAACTTTTTTAGAACAAAAAGAAAAGAAAGATTTTTTTTTTACTGAATACATTAGTTTTGACAATATATACAAGACAAGAAGCTCAATCTCTTAAGAACAAAATTATTGCTGAGTGAATGCATATACCATAAGCAAAATTGTCCATCCTTTTTTCTGAAAACATTCTTGAAGTCAATGCAATATAACTAAAACCAGTTGACCATACAAACTGCAGACACATAACAAATGAAAAAGAAGAAAGGCAGTTTCACTTGAGGTCTCAAGTATCTTGTGAGGTGATTAATTGGTCTTAAGTACTAAACCAAAGTATTTGCTCCTTTAAATTCAGTCAGCATCTTCTTCACTGTCTGTTGTGAGGAACAGTTCTTCATCATCTAGACGCGTAGGAGTTAAATGGTTACTCTCATAAGCAAGGATCATGTCGTCGTCCAGATGGGAGCCGCCTTCCACAAATTCTGCGAATCTTGAGAGAGAGACAACATTAACAAAATATCCAAACTGAAAACAGAAAAGAATGGCTAATTTTTAAATCTACTTCTGAAAAAATTTAATTATAGATGAAAACTGTGTGAATGTGTGTGTGTGTGTGTGTGTGTGTGTGTGTGTGTGTGTGTGTGTGTGTGTGTGGTGTGTGTGTGTGTGTGTGTGTGTGTGAGAGAGAGTGTGTGAGAGAGAGTGTGTGTGAGTGTGTGAGAGTGAGAGTGTGTGTGTGAGAGTGAGAGTGTGTGTGAGAGTGAGAGTGTGAGTGTGTGAGAGGAGAGTGTGTGTGAGAGTGAGTGTGTGTGTGAGAGTGAGTGTGTGTGTGAGAGTGAGAGTGTGTGTGAGAGTGAGAGTGTGTGTGAGAGTGAGAGAGTGAGAGTGAGAGTGTGTGTGTGAGAGTGAGAGTGTGTGTGGTGAGAGTGAGAGTGTGTGTGTGAGAGTGAGAGTGTGTGTGTGGAGTGAGAGTGTGTGTGTGTGGTGTGTGGTTGTGTGTGTGTGTGTGTGTGTGTGGTGTGGTGTGTGTGTGTGTGTGTGGTGTGTGTGGGTGTGATGTGGTGTGTGTGTTGTGTGTGTTGGTGTGTGTGGTGAGTGAGTGAGTGATGGTGGTGATGAGGAGGTGAGGTGAGTGGTGTGGTGAGTGTGAGAGTGAGTGAGTGTGAGAGTGAGTGAGTGTAGAGTGAGTGAGTGTGAGAGTGAGTGAGTGTGAGAGTGAGTGAGTGTGAGAGTGAGTGAGTGAGAGAGTGAGTGAGTGAGTGAGTGTATGAGTGAGTGAGTGAGTGTTTGTTTTGTTAAAAGGACTACCCAATCTAAAGACAAAAAAAAAAAAAAACATCTGTAGCAGGAGACGTGTCAAGCAGAGGAATGTGCTTCTCAGCTACCATCAAAATAAATCTGGCAACCACTCCATACAAAGATAGATATTTCAAACAAACCTTGCCTCCAAGCTTTATGAGTATCTTTCATTCTTTATCATTTTAAGATGAGCATAATATGCAAATGTGGAAAACTGAGGAATATGAAAGTGAACAGAATGAAAGAAAAAAAATGCAAAGAGAATTATAAACATTTTGAAACAATAATATTTCTTGTAATTTCTTAATTCAGATTTTCTTTATTACCATCTCTTATTTCTCACATGACTGAGTCTCTTAATAATATGTGTAATGTAAAGGTAACAAATAATTAATCTGGACATTTGAACTCCCTAAATGCTGAAAGCTTTAATAGTTTTGAAAAAAAAAAAAAAAAAAAAAAAAAAAAAAAAAAAAAAAAAAATCCCAAAATAATATGATGATGATGCTTAATGACCCAAAATAGGAAATTTGAAAAATTAAAAACCACTTATCAAAGACTGTCTATGAGCACAGACTTTGAGAATCAAAGTAATAGTAGTAATGACACTTGAAATCCATGATAAAATATCACTATCATAAGTCTATACCTTTAAATAATTATTGTCAACAATCATTTCCCTTGAGGGAACTAACTACCTTCTTTCCATCCCAAATGAATCATAAGTTAATAGATAAATCTTAAATGAATGATAAGTGACAGACCACTTTCCCCAGAGATCATTTGAGGAAAATATAATAATAAGAAAAAAAAATCAACAAAACCCTTTGATGATTATGTAAACCCTTGCATATCTTGAACTGCACCTAATAGTGTATAGCACACACAACAGTTAAATGTAAAGATATCTTACCAAAATTCAGCTGATATTAGTACTAGCATTACACCAAAGTGATACCAATCCCATCATAAATTTTACACATATTTCAGCCCAGAGAAAGGGAAACCATATGCGGCTTACCTCTCCCTGTTGGCTTTCTTTGATGTGGAACTGATCCTCTTTTGAGGTTTTCCAACAAACTCCACAAATCTGTGGATACAGAGTAAAATTACTCCAACAAGCCACTCTCCAAAACTGTTTTATTCAGTACCCTTATTACATTTAAAATATCTACATATAACTATTTTTCTCCCTAATTACAAGATATAAAATTACTGATATAATATAGTAATGTATATAAGCAATCATATACCATCACATCTCAGTACATAAGAACAAGTCTTCCCATTTATTTATCAACCTACATTATTGATGGTCATTAGAATGCAATGTCAAGTTGTACATGCTATTCTACAAGCCCATTCAGTTACAATAATTTTGAAGTTGGTTTTCACAAGACAAAGTAATGCTACAATATATCTGACATTCATGAAATTTTGTCAAAGCCCCTGTTAATGCTGACACTAACTGGACATACCCTGACTGTAACAGTATCATCTAGAACCATGGTTGCTCAACTGGGTGGTGCACACTCTTTGGGGAGCATAAACTATATATACTGAGGGGTCATGAATCAGTCTGCCAAAGTTGAAATGTTCCAAGTATACAAACAAACAAACACACATTAAAAGGAGGGAAGGGGGGGCATGAAAAAATAGTTTGGAAACTACTGATCTAGAAAGAAAAAATAATCACACATAAGATTTCAACAATGCTTTTTCCCATGATACAAATCATCTGTGATGGTCTAACCATGTGGTATTCTAAACAAAGTACTGTAATGGCCAGTCATAATGAAGAGTTAAAAAAAAGTTCACATCATAAGCTTAGTTTCTCTTGCCTTAAAACTATAGGAGAGCTACAACTTCCTAATAATAATTAGCAAAGGATATAGGGTAAACCACACTCTAGAACTGGCTCTTTTAGTAAATGAAGAATAATAAACTTTTAACTCATTTGAGCCTGACACATTCACGGTCTACTGTAGTTTTGTTTTCTTTATTTTCTATTTCATATGGATGGCTCTACATGTGCTTTGTCACCATGGAATCAAATACTAGAACTACCTGACCTCATTTGTTCACAGACTTCCTTGAATTTTTTGGAAAAAATTATATGGATTATCATTATTTATGTTATTATCATATCTATCAGCACTGATATTTTAATAATCCTATTGAGTACAATAGTAATTACAATAATTTTTTTTTTTTTTTTTTTTTTTTTTTTAAAATTCACAGAATATGATAAACAAGTGAGATCAGCAATGACTTTGTGATGACTTGGCACTTGTACAGCCATCTATGTGTAAATAAAATAGACTAAAATCTTAGTGCATATGGAATCTATACATGCCAGTCCTAGTCTCATCGGATTAATGTAGCCAATAAAAAAGATTCTAATATATCAGTTCTTCAATAAAATGGGTATCCCAGTTTGATCACATTAAGAATTGATGGATTACCTTACCAACCTGACATAGACCTCAATAAAGAGCTTCCAACTATGTTTTCCTCTATCTATTCCTGTTACAGCTGAATTTGGTGGTCCAAAATGTTTTCGAAATATTCATATTTTCCATAGAAAGAGGTCGCTTGACCAGCTCACTCCCACATCTGTTAAATCCAAAAATGACAACTTACCTTTCGTTTTTCAGTGGACTTCACATGAACACACAATTAGCCTTACAGTCTTGAAACTACAGAAAACCAAGAAAAACACAGTGAGTAAAGAAAGAAAAGCTCTACAGCTCTAACCTCTGAGGACTTTTTAGTCTTGAGACAGTTTTCCAAGCATCACAGCCTGGGGATCGACAGAAACTCCTCAGTTCCTCAAGAGCTTTGCGCGTCTCAACATTTGCTTGCTGAATGTACTCTTCCTCTGTCAGCGGCCTCACCTTTGGAGGAAACCGACGTCTCCTATGGATGTAAATGGCAAGATAGTAATAAGGCCTCACTCATTAGAATACACTTTCACCATGAAATTGCCATTGAAAAAAGAAGAAAAGAAATTACTCAGCTTCATTCATAGATGATAACTTTAGCTAATCACTGTAAATATTTTATATAATCTCATACAGCAGTATGAAAAAACTCTCAATTCATCACCTTGACAGAGACATTCATAAGCCCAAACAATGACAGAAGTAGATTTACCAGTAAGTGAGAGCTTTCGCTTTCCACTTGTCAGGCACATTATGGTATGACAGCATGACGATCACTAGTCCAAGTGTTGCCTCACGATATTGGCTACTCAAGAACACCACGATAATGGCAACCATCTGCATAGCCCATTGCACCAAGTTGATAGATCTTTGGTCTGTCAGCGGTCCATATCGATATACAATGGCA
>NC_051399.1:38908355-38920855 GCF_015228065.2 Penaeus monodon
GCAATATTTCTCAAGGGATGTTGGGGGCAGACCCTTGTCAATCCTACCCTCGGGCAGTCTCCGAAGGGTATTAATTTAATGATGTGGGGTTTGGGACTTACAGCTGGTTTGTTAAAAATGTGTGAGGCCCGACCCGATGAATATTCATTATACACACATGTATATTGACAGAAATAAATGTATTTATATCTGTCTAGACATCCATACCTACCAGAATGATATATAAATAAAATTGTATGATTATATATATATATTATATATATATATATATATATATATATATATATATATATATATATATATATATTCATAAATAAATAATGAATATTCATTGGTTTGGGTCTCGCATAATTTTAACAAACTGGCTGTTAGTCTCTGGCAAGTGTGTACTGTAAAAAATTACAATGACCTCTTTTTCTTATGCGACTTCAGTTTAAACATACATATAGTGCTAAATACAGAGTACACATAATTTATTGATTATCAATCGCTGACTTCTAAACCAATATTTCACTTTTTTTTTAAAGATAACTGTGTGTACCAGTGGTCTCCTGTGGGGCACCACACACTTCTGTGCCTTTAGGGCTTTGGCAAATGCCAACAAACTTCCACCACACTTACCATGACAAAATAGTTTGCATTCTGCACTAGGTTGGACCAAAAATAGTAGTCTTTCCATCACTGACCATAGCAAGCTTCGAGTGGATTTAGACAGAACACAATACATATTTAGAAGAAAAGAGTACCACTATGAAAGTGGCCATGGGCGTCATGTAAATATTTACCCATTTCACTTCTACAGTGTAATGTTGCAAGCTAATAATAATAACTGAGTTAACTTAGATTACAGAAAAAGGACATAGATTTCATCTCTCAAAAAGGACGTAGATTTCATCTCTCAAATTTTTATCTTATAACTTTATAATTTCAATATGCATCAGTTGTGTCATAGATGTAACCATCTGCATATTAGTTTTAGGTAAACAACATACAAGATCACAGACTGCTTTTGTTGATGTTAACATATCCTATTTCATATATACAGCATTAATTCCAGCTGAATATAAAAAATTAATTAATAAAAAATAATAAAAACAATAATGCTATATACAGTTTGGGAAAGGATGGAATGCAAAATACAAGTAAAAAAGAAGAAAAAAGTATGCTGTGAGAACATTAACAAACTATTAACTAATGAAGTTCATTTATTTGCTAATATTTGTTAGAAAAACATATTGAATCATTTCAGAAAACTCTTGATTTCACATTTCAGATTGAGGAGGCAATAAGAGCCTTAGTGTACCTATTCTCACACTGCACTCAGGCAACAGCATCCAAGGATGAATTTAAACAACTACTTTTATCCTTGGGTTTCTCACAAGATGCTGCACAGGTCTTGACCGAGACCTTTACTGAAAATGAAGCAGAACTAAAGGCATATTTAAAGAGGATGGGTGTGCAAGTTAGTATAAGTGTTTACTATATTAATGGCATATATTGTTTATTAATGGCATACTTATGTAGTGCATGTTTAAACAAACTATAAAAAAAATTGTTTTTAGCATGTCTGTAGAATATATTAATAATTTTGCTTTGCCAGGTCCCGGAGTATTGCAACTTGGAATGGAGATTTGATATTCTTGTTGGATCGAGAACACTTAACCATATTGCAGAGCCTCTCATCACCATGCAGCTCTCATTAGACTCTCATAAGAGTAAAGGTAAACTTTGACTTGCAATGCTCATACAAGTAAAAAGTTCTCAAGTCTAATATTGATCCAAAAATATACATAATCATTCTTCACTTTCACCAGACTTATTTTGATTCAATAAACAGTAAAAGGATGACAGTTACACCTGTGATTATGAAATGTAGTTAGTAAAAAAGGAGTTTAACTGAAGGTAGTATGATGCCGCCACATTGGTTTATTCAAAGAATTGGATACTGTAATTTTTCTGAATATAATATTATAAAATTTAATATATTTCTTAAATTACCTTGTGAATATACATTGTCTCAAATAAATTGAAGTCTTAATTGTTATCATTACACATCCTGTAACAGAATGATTTCACTTCCAAATGATATGCAACTAACACCAAATAATTTCTTTATTTCAACATAAGATGGTACACTGCAAGACCAGCCTAGCAAACTGCTTCTGCAGACAGATCCCAACAATCTTTCACACATGACAGCAGTATTGGAAGAAGCACTGCACGAAGCCCGGACACATCATTCGCGGAAAATTCACCGACATTTAAAGTAGTTTTACTGGCTATTAATATGTTGCTCAAGATTTAGGGTCTGATTTTTTTTATAAAATCCATATTTGTAAATTCATGGGGCAAATAACACATTCCAATCACTGATTTATGTAAACATGCTAAATTTGCATGCTTATATATTTTTTTTTCTGTTATCCTTCGCCCCACCCCTACCCCATAAATGAACATAATAATAAGGTGATGTTTACATGTACCAATTCTTGAAATGATTAGATTACTATTCTGACATAATCTATCAAATTAGTTTGCCATTTGTAGACATTATTTTAAACTTTGTGGTGCTGTCTGCATTTTCTGTTAATTTACCAATAACTGTTTACTTTACTATTTATTTTGTCCACATATTGAGGGGCTGAAATAAAAGTTGTTAAAATATATATATTCCCTATCCCTATTGTCTTAGTTGGCTTTGTTTGCATTTTGCTTATGCAATGTGGAACTATGTTCAAATAAAAAGTGAAGAAAGAATGAGAAATCAACACACTCCATGGAGAAGTTATATCAGCAAGTTCACTTACAAGAAAATGAAATAACAGAAAATGTTTACTCACATCTTACACGCAGTTCAACCTTGAACCCATTCTTGCTGTCAATCCCAATGCAAGATGGCTTGTACAAGTCAAGCTTAAATGTTCTAACCCGCCATGGATAAAAAGCCAGCCAGGAGGCATCTTGGTGCTGCTGTCTTACGACTGATGAGTTCTGACCCTCGTAGTGATGGAAATTGTCATCCTCAATGTCTAGGTGAAGCTAAGGAGGGAAATGTGTAAGATGTGTCAGGATCTTTTAAGGAATTTATTCAGTGAATATATAAATATATACAAACCTGCACAATTTGTCGTTGCACAAGTTCTGCTTGCATGTATTCAAATATATAATGAAAAATTTATAAATGCAGTAAAAGTATTTTTTTTTTTTTTTTTTTTTTAATGCAAGGGAGAGGGTACCTAACAAACAGATGTCTCTTGTCTTCTAGTAAGGAACTAAATATCACCAGGACAGCACTTATTGATGTCATGTACTATTACTTTCATTTTATTTTTTTATTATTCTATGGAAATGACACTACAAAATATTCTGAAGATTTGCTAGTTATAAGCTCTGGTCTTTGCACTGATTTTGCACTACCTAAACCCCTTACAGTACCAAAACAAATCTTACTTTCCTCTCTTGGCACACAATTCCTGGCAGAAAAGTCCCTGTCCAGCATGTGAATGCAATTGGTGCATATAGTCTACTTACAAAAGCAGAAGAGTAAATACTCAAGTTTAGCAATTGTGTAAAAATGATATTTCCTTCAAATCACTAGTGAAATATTGTAGACAATACCTCATAATCAAAAGTCTATCAAATGATTTTCTTTTCCTGCTCTCCAACACTGTGTGCTTTTCAGATACCCTAAACCCATAAAAAAGTTACTTCTTGGCTCATCTAGTCTGTGTTGTTCAGCAGTGTCTAAGCTTCAGAGCTTGGGAGGTCAGAAAGCAAATCTTACAGACACTTTTTTCCTTAACAAGTAAACAATGTAAATTATTGAGTATTGGACTAATTCCCTTGCAAGGAAGTTGCCCTATGATTTATCTTGCTGCTCTATTCATTATATTTAGCAACTTCCTCAACTGATAGTTTGGCTAACCATAATAGAAGGAGTTGCAGTAATCAAGTTTACTGGTGACACAGCTGTGAAGAAGCATTATAACCCTAGTCGCCAGGTGGCATGTATGTACATACCATGGCATACCTGGACTCAGTTCTGGGTGGCATATGTGTATATGTGGGTGTATGTATGTGTGATGAGTGCAGCAATGTGATTTGTGGAGAAATTGAATGTGTGCAAGTGCATGTGTACAGAGGGAATGCGGGAGGTGGATAGTGTGATATAGATGGGCAAAAGATTCATGTCATGTGAGGGATGCGAGAGGGGGATAAAAAAATAAAAATAAAAATAAATCAAAATTACAATCTAGGAGCACTATGGTGTAAATGTGACCCTCAAAAAATAATGTGTTATATCAGGAATACCAATATAAACTTACAAGTGTGATATGTTTTAATCACAAATATAGAAAACTACACTATGAGCAGAGAAATCAAAATCTATACTATGCTCACAAAGTTATAATATAAACTTGTGTAAAAACTAGTTTGTTTTACTAGATAACGTGAAAAAATGCAAAAGAAAAATCAATAAAAACTCATAGTTATAAACCCAAGATACCAGACACTGCTTACTTTATCCAGAGGAAAGAGTGAATAATGATCAATTATGATGTCTATACAGTGAAAAAATATCCTACAGTCTTGACTTACAAGAAAATAAAGCAAATATAGACCTTAGAAAATAATAGTACTGACAAACACAACATATTCTCTGAGTGTTACACTGAAAGGGCAAGGAATGCTGCTATTGCACGTGAGTGGTCATGCACGCCAGGGTAATGACATAAACCCCTGGCAGCTGGGCCCAGGGGAAAGCCTACACCCTTGTATATTGGAAAATAACCCAGTGGCACCAAGTTAATAGTTAGCTTATCCAAGCATTTCCTTTCACCACATGCTTAATTTGAGCATGGATAGAAAGATTGTAATCCAATACTACACCTAAATCCTTCAATTGATTCTTCATATCCACCATGCTACTATGTACTCTTAAACTGGAAACATCCAGTCTTCTAAGATCAGTCTTTCTTCCTACAGTCAAGCACTCAATCTTATCTGCATTCAATTTCAACTGCTTTGTATCTATCCATTTCTTCAGATCAGATATAATTCCACTCAGCAGCTCCTCAGCATCCTGAACATTACTTAACCCTTTGCCGACGGGTGGCATGTACGCCCATGCCATGGCATGGCGGGACCTTCTGCTGGGGGCACGTACGCAAATGCCATAGTGTATGTATGGACATGCCATTATTTTTTTTTTTTTTGTTACAATCACGGCAAAAGATTATTTTTCTGCCACTGAAAGTGTGATTAAGTCGGTTTTAACACTTTCTCATTTTTACCATAAAAAAACACACACACACACACACACACACACACACACACACACACACACACACACAAAACAAACCGACGATTTCAACTCCATGATGCCGCACACTGCTTATTTTATTCGGACTATAGAGCGAATAATGATCAACCATGGAGTCTATATAACAACAAAAATATCCTTCAGTCTCGATTTATCAGGAAGTTTGGCAAGTAGAGACTTTGGAAAATAATGAAAACTGAAAATACATATCTTTGTAGTATTACAAAAGAACGGCATGGGATGCTGGTATTTGGCATGAGTGGTCGCGCATGCTAGGGCGACGATATAAGCCCCCAGCAGCGAGGCCCCGGCCTCTATGAATACTACCCGTCGGAAAAGGGTTAATGACATAAAAAACAGTGTATCATCAGCAAATTATATAAAATGAACACCCTGCTTTTCAAGCAAGTGTGATAATCTAATTGTTCAGATACAGAAGAGAATGGGACCCAATACACTCCTGTACTTCCAAATAACATGCTAGATAGACTAGTGCCTTCCCCTCTGCAACAATACAATAGCCTTTAAGTCATAAACAATAAGTTATGCATTATAGCATCAAATACAGCACTTTGACTTAACATAATAAGCACACTACACTCCCCTTCATCCATCAATACCAATAAATTATTTACCACAGAACATAATGCAGGCTCAGTTAGATAGTCACCCTGTAAGCAGAATGCCTGTCTAGTACTGTACTCACAATGTGTGGGTGAGCTCATAAATGATGTAAAATCTCTCTCAATTATTTTTGATAGGAAAGTCACATTTTATACTGGTCTGTACAAATTCAGACAGACTCTGTGGTTCCAGTTTACTTTTAATAATAGCCGAGTCTAGTGGAACCTGAGCTTTATGCGTATCTCAGATAAAGGCTGACACTAATTTTTATGGCTCTAATACTTACATGTGCTGATCAACAAACAGAAGGTGGATATGTACATCTAACAGAGGTAAAACCAAAACGGGTATTAATCTTAACCTAATGCCTCCAACTGAGGTGTATTTCACATCATGGCTCTGGTAGTGTGCTATTAATGTCATGGCTGACTTAGTGGTGGCTAAAGGGGTGCATGTATTACATTTTAGGTGGCACCCTCATGCATACAGATCACATGCCTTGGGGTACTGCCTGAGGAAAAACAGAATGTGTAATGCTGTGATTGGCTATTGTTCTGCATACAAGGGGCAATATTTAGTACATAAATCATTTACTTGCTATCCCTGGAAGATGACATACACACACACACACACACACACACACACACACACACACACACACACACACACACACACACACACACACACACACACACACACACACTCTCTCTCTCTCTCTCTCTCTCTCTCTCTCTCTCTCTCTCTCTCTCTCTCTCTCTCTCTCTCTCTCTCTCTCTCACTCACTCACTCTTGCTATTGCTGTAAACCTATAAATATCTAGTTTACATGATCAGTCTCCTTGTTTCAACAACTAACATTGTCATATGCCAGTATGACTGTTTTGAAGTAAGACTCACAGATGGGAAGTAATGAAGTTGTGGGAGTAGCAGCCTTGTTTATAAATGCATACAAGCTCTTATTTCTTAAGAGAGTAATACATCTAATATATTGAAATGGACTCTTAATTTACATCATCAGGCTACTACAGGTTTGATCTAGCAAATAAAATGAATATCCTGCATCTCTGATTATGCAACAACATTAAAACCATGTTTTGCACACAAGTGATATCGCTTTGTTGGTGGCTAGGCAGATGCTATGCAGAGAGTGTGACAAAACAGCCAAGTCTAAAATAGGCTCAGGAGGCAAGCCCAGTCAGCTGTGCATACTCCCCATAGTGGAGGCCAAATGCACACATAATTCTCCTGGAGGCATTGGGTTAAGCATTGTAATCTATATATAAGATATCTAAAATCAATATATGTAAACAGGGTATACTAATCTCCTTAAAACTGGTACACACCTTTTTTTCATATCTCACATAAAGCCTTACCTCAACAGTTTTGAAGACTGTAATGAGCACCTTTGACTCCCCATTATAGCAAAAGATGTGCAGTTTCCTCTTGCCATCAGACGTCAAAAACAACTTCTTTCCAGCATGCATTTGGTAGTAATCTACAAAAAGAGGGAAAGTTACTGTTTTTCCTAAAAGGAATGGAAAGGTGGGGGGGGGACTACACCTACTGCCCTGACACATTCAAGGTATATTAATAAATTCTTTTGTCCTTATCAAGCTCTGATGTGTGAAATATGAGGGTAATTATTCAAAAGAAGTCTTAATATCAAAACCTGGCTTCAGAATTCTACAACATAAATATCAGTAACAAAAATGACAAAGAAATGATAAGACACTGTCTTGACTTTTGAACATTAGTGACCGAGTTTACTTTGCAAATAATTCTCAACTATGATCTGTAGATAAAACTCAAAATCTCCAAGTCTTATTGCCATGACCCCATGTACTTGAAATTAACATAATAATGATGATAATTATATTAATGATAATAATAATAACAATAACAACCATAATAACAGTAATAATAATAAAGATAATAATAATATCACTGATAATGATAATGATAATGATAATAATAATAATCACTATTGTCATAATAATAATAACAAAAACTAGCATGTGCCTTACCCTGAGGTAGTTTTTCCTTCTTAATTTCATCCACATGTCTTGTGGCACCTCTCCTGATTTTCCCAATTGGTTCCTCAAACTCATCAGGGTCTGAAATTTAATAAAATGCAAATGAAAGTCATTAGACATAAAAAGGCCAAATAAAGTCTAAAACTTATATAGACTACTCATGAGCAATAGTCGTATACACCAATATCCTAGTATATGATCACACATTACCCATAAATACCATGTTATATGTCAAATCGAAAATAAGAGAGGAAAACAGAGAGGAGGGGAAGGGAAAGGAGAGTGGGGATGAAGAAGGGAGACAGCAAGATGGGGTAGGGGGAGAATGTGGTATTACATAAATCTCCATGAACTATGCACTGATTATAGTATCTGAATGCTGGAACATTACAAACTCTGAAATTCCTTTTATATTACTTATGACTTGGTAAATATCCTTATTGACCATATTTTATGGCATATATAATAAATAAATTTTTTGTTTTTTATGGATCATGATTAAAATGTGGGAGTTTTAGTGGCATAAGCTCCCTAACAAAGCAAAACAAAAGACAAAAATAGTAAAAGAATCATATGAACTCAGCAGCAATGGCAAGAAAAAGAAGAAGAAGAAAAAAAAAAGGCTATCTTCAGTTAAATGAAATACAATAAAACAACAAATATATAAATTTTTTGGCTGCAAATATTGCTGCTAGGAACTAAATAAAAAAATCCACATAGTTTCCTGCAGTGATTATGTAACTATTTCAGTTAGTGTTTTTTGGTTACCATGGTAACTATATGAAATCAAATAAAAAAGGGCTTATGGTAGTTGCAAATCAAGTGTCCATATTTGCTTACATTTTAGAATATATTCTATCACTTGACATGACAACCAATAAATTTTAAGAATGAAGAAAACCTACAATTATAACACCTGCTTTTTGGCAAATAACAGTGAACCGTTCTCATAATGTCTCGTATCAATATATCCAACGAGGCATATATTTACATAACAACTGCACTAAGGGAAAATCTCAGTCTGTTGTCAAAGAGAAAGGAAAAAACTACACGCACTAGTGAAATAAGTCAACCGAGTGTGAGTCCTGAGCCAAAGCCCCCCTTAGGTTAGGAGGGTCTCGGGTTGATATAGCATGTATGTGGATTACCAGGAGTGCCCACAAGGGTGTTGGCGGGTGTAATAGGGCCTTGGTATCAGAGGGGTTCAGTCGCTTTGCTAAAAATTACCTCAAATGAAGCTGTTCTAAACAACATTACAATGACATCCTTGTATTTTGGTGAAGAAACAAGTTTGAACAGGTCATGGACCCCTAAGAACAAAGGACAGACAATAGTACTGATGTATAGTTCATAATCAAATAACCAGTCCAGAACCTTTAATGCTGTTATTAGAGCTTGAAAAACACTGATAGGTTATTGGTCTGATGGGAAACCTTACTGTGCATTTACCGCAAAAGTGACATTTCTATTTTCGGATTCGAAAGAGGTTATAAAATCTTGCGCACTTTAAAGAACTTACCGATTCCAGGGATTTCACTGAAGTTGAAGTTTATATCCGCTTCTTCCTCACACAATACTGGCAATAGACAGAAGCAAATAACGACAAACGACGGAAAAATAGTTCTCCTACCGCACTTCCACACGTTTGTTATGACCGCCATCTTTGAATAGCAACGATTGTCTTGTTTACGAACATATATTTATATGGTAATAATAAAATCTTATGCATTTAACACCATCATCTTGACTTTTATTGATTTCTTTATTTGGCAAAATAAGTAAAAGGCACATTAATCTCCTAATTACACTATAAGCAATTATCTATAAGCATGTTATCCGCAACTTGAAACTGCTTGCACGCGTACGGTACATGAAAGCTTTTAAATGCATGTTTATACACGAGCGCCAGCGCACATACATATGTGTGTGTGTGTGTGTGTGTGTGTGTGTGTGTGTGTGTGTGTGTGTGTGTGTGTGTGTGTGTGTGTGTGTGTGTGTGTGTGTGTGTGTGTGTGTGTGTGTGTGTGTGTGTGTGTGTGTGTGTGTGTGTGTGTGTGGTTGCGCGCGCGCGCGCGTGTGTGCTCACCGAGTTCTACACTGATGCGATGTACTGCACTCTCCGCGTTTGTGTATGTGTGTGTGAGTGTATGTATGCACACACACACACACACACACACACACACACACACACACACACACACACACACACACACACACACACACACACACACACACACACACACACTACGCACGCACATATAGACAGATGTAGGTAGGTAGATAAAGAGATAGTTTAATTGAGAGATAGATAAATAAATAAATATACAGACTGGCAGGTATATAGGTAAAGATACAGATATAGTTACAAATATATATATATATATATATATATATATATATATATATATATATATATATATATATATGTATGTGTAGTGTGTTGTTGTGATGATGTGTGTGATTGTGTGTGTTGTGTGTGTGTGTGGTTGTGTGTTGTGTGTTGTTGTGTGTATATATATATATATATATATATATATATATATATATATATATCAATCTATCTATCTATTTGTGTGTGTGTTTGAGGGTGCGTGTGCGCGTGTGTTTATAGGTATGTATATACCATATGAATATAAAAATAAAAATGGTAATGCCTGTATCACCTTCCAACTTTCAACTAAACTGGTGATGCTATGGTGGATAAAATATTAATTGCCGAGGATAATGACACCTTTCATCTTGGGATCCCTATCCTGTTTAATCCCGATCTGCCAATAATATTCTTGCTAAAGCAACTACTTACAAGTCTTAAGCATTTCACTTGCAGTTGCACACTTCATCGCTTTATCGCCTAGGTTGTATCAATTCATGTTATCAGTTTATCTATTAACGCTTTTTTGCACTCGAGATGTGGAATCGCTTATTAGTATTGCTCACGTACAGTATAAGAAATCAAACATATTGACAGTCAGCAAAGTAGAATTTTCAATTCTTTCTTATCGCCTTTCTGATTAGTTGTTTCAGCCAAACAAGCATGTAACTTTTCCGTCATTGGTCATAGTCTGTAAGATCATATCACCATCATTAGGAGACAAATACTTAATGATCACCAGTGACTGTGTTTATTGCCGACACGATCCTGGTCTAGACCTTTGGCCGCTCGGCAATGTTACTGATCCTGAAGCACTGAGATAGCCATAATAGGCCAGTTGGCCAAATAAATAAGTAAATAAATAAATAGATAAATAAATAAATAAATAGGTTAACAAAATAACATGTCCCCTCGAAGGTGCAGACGGGGAGAGGGTATTTTACTACGAAGACCGCGGCCAGAATGCACGCAACCAAAGTGTATATCAGGAATTCCTGAATTTAATCTCACCCTCAGTACATACATATAATTATCTCTCACATATCAATAAATTAGAATCTTTCCATAAAGTGTGCTTGTCCTATTGTTATTGACACCATTGCACAATTCATAACTAGTAGATACTGAATATGAAAAGATGACGGTCACTGAACAGGACCATGGAAATTATTATATATTGGTCGAGGGCCACACAATGAAAAAAGGTTGGGAAGCAATGGTCTATATTGTATAGTCTTGCACGCGACTCGCCGGGCATTTTGTAGACAAAAACAATTAATGTGGGCCGCCACAATTCAGCTGTATTGTATATGTAGTGAGCGTGTTACATAATATAATGTGATGCTGAACTAATGTAATGCCAAGAATCATTACATCCCATTTCTTTAGTCAAGCAAACTGGAATTTCTCATTTGAAAGGACGAGTCTAGTACTTCTTTTAATGTAAATCAACCAAGTATTTTAGTTAACAATTCTCTGCAATATTGGAAATATTCCTATAGGATATGTCAAAATGATTTTATCTCTGTTTTGATGATTCTTTTTAGTTTCTACCATTTTAAAACACCCACAAGAGGAAAGGAATTAATTCAAATACAGGTTTTGTGCTTCTATGTCAAACTCATAAAACACGGGCCAAGATGTGGCTCTCGTGATGGTTATAAATGGCTCGGGGGTGGCGAAAAGAATCATTATCCTGTGGAACTAAATGGTCGCCATGAAAGAAAGTAATACATGGTTAGACTATTGAAAAGTAATATGTAACCTATATTTCGTAATGATAATAAATGAAGATGCACAAATAAATGAAAATCGTTATGTTTTAAAACTAAGATAAACATTTATGTCGAAACAAAGAAATAAAAATTTTCAGTGCAATTAGTGGAAAATAAAGTAAAAGATATGAGCTCAAGGCAATGTAGACTTCTTATGCATAAAAACTAAAATGAAGTTGTGTGTGCTTCAATTAGGATAATTTTTAACAACGCGACTGAACCCCTCTGATACCAAGTCCCTGTTACACCCGCCAACACCCTTGTGGGCACTCCTGGTAATCCACGTACATGCTATATCAACCCAAGACCCTCCTAACTAAGGGGGGCTTTGGCTCAGGACTCCCAATCGGTTGATTTATTTCACTAGTGCGTGTA
>NC_051399.1:38948355-38955855 GCF_015228065.2 Penaeus monodon
CATCATTATTTTCAATATCAAATTTACTATAACTATTATTATAATTATGAATATCATTATCATCATTATTAATAGCATTATTACCATCATCACAGAACTGTTATTATCATCACCATCATCATTATAACCCTTACTGCAATCATCGTAATTAGAATAACCCTATTGCAATCATTGAAATCTGAGACAGGAATAATGCATATCGCCCTATTTTTGCAATCGTTTCAAACCGTCCGCTTTAGGATTCAGTTTTGAAATGAGAAACTCGGAACATTAGCGGATTTCAGTCTGAAATTATGCTCATGATTTCCGATTTTCAATTCGAACTGTAAAATGATACACTTTCTGTATGTAAATGTTTATGTATGCAGACATGGACACACACATACGCACACGTGTGTGATGATGATAAAGACGGTAATAGTAATGATGATAAAAGAAATAAATAGATAAAGCAGGAGAACAAAATAAGTGAATGAAAGGAGTAATAACTAATTGAATAATCATGTTAAAATGAAGAGAGAGATGAAATAAAATAAGATAAAATGAATGGCTAGATAACTGAATGTATCAATATGCAGTGAAAATAAAACAGACAAATAAATAACAAAAACACGTATACAAAACAAAGAAAATGTCTAAAAAGAAGAAGAAGAAGAAGAAGAAGAAAATCCCAATTTAGAAAAGCAAGGAACAAAAAAAAGTCTCAAAAAAGAATAATAATAATAAAAAAAATCCCAATCTAGGAAAATGAAAAAAAAAGAAAATGTCTCAAAAAAAAAAAGAAAAAAAAAAGAAAGAAAGAAAGAAAAAAAAAAGGAATCTCAATCTAGAAAAAAAAAGAAAAAAGAAAAAAAGAGAGAGAGAGAGAAAAAAAAAACGAGTGAAATAAAAACTGAAATCCAATCCAATCACCGAAGTGTCCTTATTAGAAGCTTCAATCGACGGAGCGGAGGCTGCGGAGACGTCGCCGGGGGAGACGAAGAAGATCTCGCGACGAAGGACCCGGGGGAATTGGAAGAGCGGGGGGGGGTGGGGGTAGGGGAGAGTGGGGAGGGGTAGGGGGAGGTGGTGAGGGGTAGGGGAGAGGTGGTAGAGGGGTAGGGGGGGGAGGGGGGAGGAGGGTAGGGGGGAGGGGGGAGAGGTGGTGGAGGGGTAGGGGGAGAGGTGGTAGAGGGGTAGGGGGAGAGGAGGTGGAGGGGTAGGGGGAGAGGGTGGTGGAGGGGTAGGGGAGAGGTGGTGGAGGGGTAGGGGGAGAGGTGGTGGAGGGGTAGGGGGAGAGGTGGTGGAGGGGGAGGGGGAGAGGTGGTGGAGGGGTAGGGGGAGAGTGTGGGGAGGGGGAGGGGGAGAGAGGGGGAGGGTGGAGGGTAGGGGGAGAGGTGGTGGAGGGGTAGGGGGAGAGGTGGTGGAGGGGGTAGGGGGGAGAGGTGGTGGAGGGGTAGGGGGAGAGGTGGTGGAGGGGGAGGGGGAGAGGTGGTGGAGGAGAGGGGAGAGGTGGAGGGAAGGGGGAGAGGTGGTGGATGGGTAGGGGGAGAGGTGGAGGGGTAGGGGGAGAGGTGGTGGAGGGGCAGGAGGAGAGGAGGTGGAGGGGTAGGGGGAGAGGTGGGGAGGGGGGGGGAGGGGAAGGAAAAAAAGGAGGAGGAGGAGTAAGAGGAGGGAGGAGGAGGAGGACGAGGACGAGGAGGATTAGGAAGAGGAGGAGGAGGAGGAGGAGAAAGAGGGCGACGAAGAATGGGGTTGAGAAAGATGAGAGAATTAAATTGACAAAATGGGTGGAAAGAATAGGAGATAGGATAAATGATAAAGATAATATCCAGTAGAATATCTAGATGATAATGATGATAATGATACTCAGGTCTCGTTGCTCCCCGACATCACTGAATAAAGGAAAAAACAGTATGTAAATAGGTGTTAGGAATGAATAAATAAATGAATAAATTAGGAAAAAAAAAACATACAGAAAAAAACATATAGGAAAATATAAAATATACGCCATATTCATTAGATAAAATAACGAAACCAAAAGAAAAATAATATAACAAGCAAGTAATTAGAAAATGTAATGGGGAAAAAAATAAATAAAAGAAGATAGAAAAGCAAAGAAAGTGATAAAAATGTAGGAAGGAACAGACCAAGAAGAGATGATAAACTTACAAAGACAGACGCGACCTTTGCTCTACGCTTTCCACACTAGCACTGTCATGGAGAGAATGTTAATATTATGAAGTCATGGGGTACGGCTTCATGAATCCCCCCTCCCTACCGCAGCGTGGGAGTGTGTGTGTGTGTGTGTGTGTGTGTGTGTGTGTGTGTGTGTGTGTGTGTGTGTGTGTGTGTGTGTGTGTGTGTGTGTGTGTGTGTTTGTTGTGTGTAGGAGTGTGTGCGTGTGTGTGTGTGTGTGTGTGTGTGTGTGTGTGTGTGTGTGTGTGTGTGTAGGTGTGTGTGTCTGTGTGTGTGTGTGAGTGAGTGTTTCTGTGTGTGTGTGCATGTGTGCGTATGTGTTTGTTGGTAGGTGTGCTGGCGTATGTAGACGTTTATATATGTGTACACATATTGACAAACAATCATACCTCCACAAACAAAACACAACAACAAACGCACACAAAAGAGAAACGAATAAAACAAAACTTCAAGATATAAACAAACAAAACTACCAAAAAAAAAAATAAAAAAAAAAAAAAAAGACTGCAAACTGAAAACAATAAATAAGTAAATAAATGAATTCTATCCTGCAATTGCGTTGCGAACTAGACAATCTCCTTTCGCCGACTGCATCGACTGAGGTTGAATGACGCGAGAAGCTGGTCGTCTCTGTCTGGCAGATCATGTTACGTTCTATGAAGGAGCGAGAGAGAGATTAAATAATATATATTTTTTTTTATACAGAATCGATATGCTATTTGATTAGATTTATGTATATTATATACGTTGAAAGAGATATATATATATATATATATATATATATATATATATTTATATATTATATATATATATATATATATATATAATATATATACACATACATAATAATAGTATATAATATATATAATATATATATATATATATATATATATATTATTATATATAATATATATATATATATATATATACATATATATATCAAGGTTATGTTATATTATATTCATTGTGTAATGTAAAAGGTATTGTATTCTATAGTGATTTTCCCGCACGTTTTTCGCCTTACATAAGACCATCACTAAAATCAGTGTCAAAACCTTATTCTAACTGTTCCAACAACAGTCTTGCGAGAAGCACACAAAAATACCCTTCACGACTTCTGAGTTTTGGGGCTTGAGACTCTTGCAGAAAGCACTCTAAGGCAAATGTCCCAATCATATCGGTACACATAGTCATATAAGATATATAAGATGCCCATATGGATCATAAGAAGATTATGCACCCGAACATGATAATTATTAATGCAGATACTACTTGCAACATTGCTCTCGAGATGTCGAGAGCACTTTATGAGCCAGGGTAGATATCTCCTGAACCTCATCAGTATAACCCTCATGCAAGTCGTTTAACATCAAAGGACTTTCATTAACTACAAGAATGATAAACTGATTATATCACTCCCAAGGGTGTTTATGAATGTAAGTTAAGTTAAGTTAAGTAAGTTTATTTACCACCCTGGCTATCTGCTCAGGCGTGGGCAATCATGATTACAGTTTTACATATATCTAACATTGTACAGTAGTCTGTAACTACTGTAGTTGTAAAGGTAAAATATAGATATAAGTCATACATCATACAAAAATTATTACTTACATATGCTTTTGCCACTGTGTTTGAATAACACTGTTATTTGCATACGGGAGTTATCACATAGTAAATTTAGGGTATAGTACGAGTATATCTTCCAATGTATCAGATGAAATGAAATATTCACATAGTTCTTTATACCTCATGTTAGGTGGTCTGAAAGGCTGTATCACATGACATTCCGAGATATAGTGCTCAAGCGTTCGTTTGTTTTCTTCGTTACACAGTCTACATCTAGATTCATCTGCACTTCTTGCACCGTGCAGTTGCCAGTACATTCTGTAACCTAAACGTATTCTGGCAATAACCACGTCACAATGTCTGTTTTGACTTCGGTGCCACCCATAGGAAGGCTTGCCATCCCTATACTGATCGTAGTGCCTTATGGTACAGCTTTCAGGCCTTTGAGTGTTAATCAGATCTACTAGTTCTTCCTTATGAGAACTTTTCAATATATGTGCAACCCTAGCAAGAGGCATCCCAAGATCTATGTTCACAATATCCTTGCTGCAGGCTTCTTTCGCCAAATGAATGTAACATAACTAAAAACAATCATGGAGGTACCGTAGACTTTTGTGAAACAAGTCAACTGTCGAAAAATACAGTACTAGAAAATTTTGAAGTTTGTCATTAGGATAAGCCTATCAGATTTTAATAGTTTAATTAATTCTTGGGTTTCTGGTTCGTTTCAGGTCTTGCACTACCAGACAGATTCTCAATAGATATAATTGCCATATAATCACTGAGCTATATAAGGAAGCTTTATACCAACCGATATTCTTACCTTTCGAAGTTATGCAGTTTTCACAATGCTGACAGATATATCATGAAATAACAAAATACTCCCAGGAAACTCCTTTTTTTTTACACGACCAAAATAGGTCAGGAGGAAAGAGCATTGGATTGCAAAGTTGTGTTTCACCAGACGAGGAGAATCTGAGCTTTCTCACGGGTCTCATGTTCGGGACAAGCACACTTTTCTCTAAAGGAAATATAGGTGGGCTGTGTAGGGTTGTATGAAGCTGTATGTATGTGTACGTATTACTGTATCTGCAATTCGTGGATGTGCGGACCGGGAGGAGGGGAGTCAGCGAGTGAGTTTGTGAGTGTGGGTGTGAATAAGATATTAGGAAATTTGTGTGTGCATTTTCTCTCTCTATGTCTCGCTCAGTCTCGTTTGGTTCGTCCATCTCTCCTTCTCTCTCTGTCTTTCTCCATATTTGCTCTCGCTCTCCCTCCCTCACTCTCTCTCTCTCCATCTGTCTCTGTCTCTGTCTGCCTGTCTATTTCTCTCTGTCTTTCTTGCTCTCTTTGTTTATTTCCACCCCTTTCACGCTTCCCCCTCACTCTGCCTCCATTCCCCCCTCTCTTTCATTCTCCTTGCCTCTCTCCCTTCCTCCCTCCCTCTACCTAAACCCTCTCTCTCTCTCATCTCCATGTCTCTTCTCCTCCCTTTCATTCCCTCACCTTCCGCCCTCTGTCTGCCCCCCCCCCTCCTTCTCTCTCTCTCTCTCTCTCTCTCTCTCTCTCTCTCTCTCTCTCTCTCTCTCTCTCTCCTCTCTCTCTCTCTCTCTCTCTCTCTCTCTCCTCTCTCTCTCTCTCTTCTCTCTCTCTCCTCCTCTCTCTCTCTCTCTCTCTCTCTCTCTCTCTCTCTCTCTCTCTCTCTCCTCTCTCTCTCTCTCCTCTCTCCTCTCTCTCTCTTTCTCTCTCTCTCTCTCTTCTCTCTCTCTCTCTCTCTCTTCTCTCTCTCTCTCTCTCTCTCCCCCCTCTCCCTCTCTCTCTCCATCTTTAACACGCTCTGATGAATGAATAAGTCGGGGGTCAGAATAACATCCAAGTTTTGTAACTAATTCTCAATATCCTTTTAATATCTTTGGCGCTAATTCAATGCAGGCTATATTTTTAATTGCTTGCTATTTCCTTTATTGCCTGTTGCGATTTGGTTACTCTGTTTTTTTCTTCTTTTTTATAATAATCTTAAAGTTCATATTATCTCTCTTTCGCTTCCTCATTCGCTGTATCTCTCTACCTTTCACACACACACACACACACACACACACACACACACACACACACACAACACACACACACACACACACACACAAATATATATATATATATATATATATATATATATATATATATATATATATATATATATATATATATATATATATAATATATATATATATGTGTGTGTGTGTGTGTGTGTGTGTGTGTGTGTGTGTGTGTGTGTGTGTGTGTGTGTGTGTGTGTGTGTGTGTGTGTGTGTGTGTGTATGTGTGTATATATATGTATATATGCATTTATATACATATCTACATACAGATAAGCGAAATGCGAGAAGCGCGTGCATGCACGTAGGGCGGCCAGAAAGCCTTGCCAAGATGATCAATGGCTCCCAATTAGCGGAGGGAAATTCCCCAACGCCCGCCTTCCCCTCTTGGCTCCTGCTTTCCGCCCCGCCCACGCGCCCACACGCCCACGCGCGGCTGATTCAACGTCATGAAGTCTGGCTGGTGCTTCTACTCCCCCTCTTACTCCTATCCCTCTTCCCTTTCATCATGTTTTTCATCTCCTCTTTCTCTTTCTTCTCCCCTATCCTCTAGCCCTCTTTCCCTCGTCCTCCTTCTCTTCTTTCACTTTTTCCTCCCTCTACCATTGCATTGCTTTCCTTCCTACCATTCCTTCTTATTATCCCTTCTCCTCCTCCTCCTTCTCCTCCCTATCCTTCACTCTCCTCCTCCTTTTTCTCCTCTTTCTCCTCTCTTTTATTTCCTCTTTCCACTTACGTTATCTTCTCTTGCTTTTGTTTTCTATCTTTCGTTTTTCGAACCATTTCCTTGCAAGAAGGGAGAGGAAGGAGTCAGAATTAAACAGAGAAGAATGAGGGAGAAAAAAAAAAGAAATCGAAAAGAAAAATTGATAAATTGATGAAAATGATAACGTTATTGATTTATAAAAGATTTCCATCGCATACCTACCTATAACAAAGTGAAATGGACCACCTTAAAGGCATTTCATCCTATCCATCTAACGATTTGTATAAGTTCTGGTCCCCTTTAAGAACAAGAATGATACGGCCCAACTTTTTACTCAAATATGAAACCTCTAAAGAAATTACCTTTTTCCCTGGCTTCTATTAATAGATGACATAAAACCCGAATACTTGGAAATTTGACTTTTTTGTAAGTTTTGACCTCTATAAAGAGCGGAATGGAGCAATCTGTTATATATTTCTATACTAACATGTCAGTTTTCAGCACTGTAACTTTTAACATTAGGGCGCAGTCGGGTAAAAGTAAGATTGTAGGTCAGAAAAGAGTAGTAGGGATTGAACGAATAAGAAGAGAAAATGGAAAAGGAGAAGAAAAAGGAATAGAGAAAGAGAGAAAGATAGATAGATGGATGGACAGATAGATGGATATATATATATATATATATATATATATATATATATATATATATATATATATATATATATATATATATATATATATATATATATATATATATATATATATATATATATATATATATATATATATATATATATATATATATATATATATATATATAGAGAGAATGAGAGAGAGAGAGAGAGAGAGAGAGAGAGAGAGAGAGAGATTGAGAGAGAGAGAGAGAGAGAAACAAACATAAGTATAAGAGAGTATAAGAGAAAGACAGAATAAAAAGTATTTTGAAAAAAAAGAGGTA
>NC_051399.1:38990855-38993355 GCF_015228065.2 Penaeus monodon
ATATATATATATATATATATATACACACACACACACACACACACACACACACACACACACACACACACACACACACACACACACACACACATGCCAGACCCACCTGGGTGAAAAACTTTATCAAGGCCTTCACAACATTCTCACTAGTAATGCGTCTGAGGGGAAAAGCTTCAGGATATCTGGTGGTCACATCAATTATAGTTAACAGAAACTTGTTACCCCGTTAATCTTTGGAAGGGGACCCATACAGTCAATAACTACTATACTCCTGGATTACCTATTACCTGGCAGATATGGCACGACTAGTAATAACGACTAACATCTCTTTTCATTTTCGGCCAATAAAAATGAGCTAAAATCTTGTAATAAGTTTTCTTGACTCCCAAATGACCACTAATGTCATGTGCAACATTCAAAACCAGTACGAAGGGAGACTTGGGAAATATAATCTGATGTACCGTCTTACTTGTATCGTCTGCAGATATTATAGGGCTTATATTTACTCATAAGAACGCCTGACTGGAGATAGTAGCACGTATTGGAATTTTCAAGTTCACTTATGTCAGTAAGCCTATCATAAAATACTTTCAACTCAGGATCTTTACGTTGTTTTTTCAATGAGCTTTTCTTTAGTAATTAGAGTGCCTTTGAAATTCACCATATCAGAATTATCAGATGTAGACTTACTTAAAACTTTAGCAGATGAATCGAAGAAATCTGCTTGAGTAAATTCCTCAGTAATTACATCACAAAGGCCCTCCTCTGGCAGTGCAGTACCGGGAGTAAGCGCTTTGGTAGGAGGGGAGGTCCTACGACTTGCACTGCGGGTGACAGCACACGCAGGGAAGAGGACGGGATACTCCCTCTCTAAATCTACAGTTCTCTTTAGATCTGCAAGAGTAGTTATGATTAGCGAGAGCGAAATGATCGGCGGCACTACCGACCTCGGTTAATGTGCGCAGACCACGCTCGTCAATGTGAGAGCGAACTTTTACAGGCATGCACTTCTTTATATCCTCGAGTATAAACAGTTCTAATAATTTATCGTACGCGAGTGCATCAAGTTCACTCTCGACCCACTTTTTACACAATAGTTGCCTGATAAATTCAACAAAAGTTTGTTTACCATCTTTACGGCAATTACGGAAATATTATCTAGAAGCCTCTGGTGCCTTTTTATGAACATTTAACACAGCCTCTTTTACAAAATATACAGGTGCTCTGCCAACAAATGCGCTATGTACAAGTAATACCCACTTATCTTCGGGCCAATCATGAAAGGCAGCAACACGTTCAAAATGAGTGAAAAAATACTCTGGCCCGGTTTCATTGAATTTAGGAACAAATTTAATTGCATCCTCTACACGAAAATGAGGATAAAGTTCCTGATTAGGTTTCTGCGAGACGCATCCGCTCATTCTCTGCCTTAAACATCTCCAAGTTACGGCTCTCCTGGTCATACTGGCGGGCCATCGTGACAACACAAGGACACAAGTGTTCTAATCATCCGCACTCAGTACATTGTGTTCTTTCAAATAGTCACTAATGTACGAATTTCATCCTTCCGCAAGGATGACCGAATTGGCATGCAATAATGAGCGGCCAACTCACTCCACTGGGCTTTAGTGAGACCGACCAGCGCTTCAGCTGACGGATTATCAACGAAACTTTCAACACTGAACATAATGAATCACCAAGAAGAATAACAGGCGAAATAAGCTAGCTAGCTAGATAGGATGTATTAAACGCGTGATCAATAATCGCAAAACCTATTTCAAATCACTAAGAAACGTACAAAGAAAGTAAACACAAAGAACAATAAAATGCCAGAAATGGTCACCAAGCAAACAACAAAAGTCAAGATACAATGTAAACAAAGACTATTGTTTATAAAACCAAAGATCACTGAAATGCACTGACTGCACAATCAAGTGACCCGGCGTCTTAATGACCAAAATGCACGAGACGTACGTCAATTGCAATCATAAAACAATACCAACGGGAACATGCGTTACAACGGCTAAGAAAGTACACATTAAAAGTGCAACATCAAGGGAATTACATGTTACAAATGGCAAAACAGAAGTGACTATCAAAATACTAATTGACAGTTCGCACAAATCCCGGACAGGCCCCCACTTGTTACGGCTGGCATGTCACGAAGAGAATTCAGGGGAAGAGCAGCTCCGCTGAACTCTCATTCTCCTAATGCGGTCGCCAGAATCATAGACGAAAAGTCAAATGGCCTGATATGAATGGCTAAATACCACGTAACAACAGTCCTTGCATTATAGTACTAATAGTGATTATCAAGTTTCTTCTTGTGCATTCACTGATTCATTCCATATTAAAATCTTCATTAATTAGGTTAGCATAATATAAAATGTTAATTCATTCATTTATGAGGTCTTCCATTAATATATTTTTATCATTCATTATTGATAAGGCACCTTCATTATTGTATTGTAAGCCTTTTTTTTATAATAAATGTATTATTTAA
>NC_051399.1:38998355-39000855 GCF_015228065.2 Penaeus monodon
TGTTTCTTCCCCTTTTCAACTTTATCCCTTCTCTTCCCTCGTTCTTACCCCTATCCTTTCATCCTCTTTCTCAGCCTCCTTCCCTCTTATCCCCTCATCCGTGCTCTTTCCCCTTTTCATGTTCTAACCCTTTCTTCATCTCCTTTTCATTCTTCCCCCTTCTCCTTCCCCTCTGATACTCACCCTCTTCCACCTTCAATTGCCCTTCCTCCCTCTTCCTTACCCCAATTCCCTCTTTCCCCAATCCTAACTCTTCTTCTCTTCCCCCTTTCTTCTCCATCACGTTCCCCCTCTTCCTTCTCCCTTCTCCTCCTTTCCCTCTTTCTCCATTACGCCCCTCCCCTCCCTCCCTCTTCCCTCCCTTCCCCCACCACCTGCCTCTCCCCTCCCTCCCACCCCTCCCCCCTTCCCCCACCACCTGCCTCTCCCCTCCCCCATCACCTGCCTCTCCCCTCCCCCCTTCCCCCACCACCTGCCTCCCCCCCCCCCCCCTCCCCCAGGCTGTATTCACGTTTAGTAATCCAAGGGGAGCCAGCTAATCCCCTACGTGGCGTGCAGCCGCGGCGGGCGATCTTTCACCTTGAATGATAAGGCAGCGACGGCTCGAAGCTTCATGATTTGCGGCGTTTTCGAGCGTGGGAAAGGGGAGGGGTGGAGGGGGAGGTGGAGTAGGATGGGGAGGGGGAGGTGGAAGTGTAGGTGGAGTAGGAGGGGGAGGTGGAGTAGGAGGGGGAGGGGGAGGTGGTGGAAGTGTAGGTGGAGTAAGAGGGGGAGGTGGAATAGGAGGGGGAGGGGGAGGTGGTGGGATTGCAGATGGAGTAGAAGGGGGAGGGGTTAGTAGAGATGGAGGGCGAGCTTGAGAGTGTGGAGGATGTGGAAGGGGTGGAGATGCAGGTAAAAAAAAAATGGGAGTCTTAATGACGTGGATGGGGAAGAAGAGGTGGGGGGGGAGTAGTAGATGGAGGATGATGGAGATTCTTAAATACGTGGATTGGGAAGAGGAGGTGGAGGGGGAACTCGATGAGATGAGGGGGAGGTGGTGGAGGGGGATCAGGATAAGGTGCTTTTGGAGGAAGTGGAGAAGGAACAGGAGGATGGAGAAAGGGGATGAGTAAGTGGTGAAGAACGGGGATGTGGAGAGGGAAGAGGACCTGTGGAAAGGGTGGAGGAAGTGGAAGAAGGAGATGAGGCACAAGTGGAAGAGGGGGAGAAGGGGAGGGTAGCAAAGGGTGGATGAATAGATGGAAAGGAAGGTTAAGGTATCAGAGAAAATGGAAATTTAAAGAGAAAGAAAGATTAAGAAAAGACTTAGGAGTACGAGACAAAGGAGAAGAGGCGACAGGCGATAAAAGAGAAAAATGAAGATAAGAGAAGGAGAGGATAAGAAAGAAGAAGAGCAAGAACTTAGATGAAGAAGCAAAGAAGGAAAAGGAGAAGGGAGGGCGAACGGCGTCGATATTTGCCAAGGGAAAAATATCGCCTTTCGTGGAATATACAGTCAAACATTACCCGGAGTCATTTTAGCTCCTGTTTCTCGGATCATTCTCCTCTGCCGCCTCATCCCTCGTATCTCCTTTCCGTCCTCACTCTCCCTGTTTGCTCGTCCTCATCGTGTTTTGTTCTGTCACTCTCTGCTTGCTCCGCTTTATTCTCTCTGTCTCCGTTTGTCCATCTGTTTGTTGGTCCGTCTGTCCGTCTGTCCGTATAATTGTCTATGTCTATGTATATATATATATATATATATATATATATATATATATATATATATATATATATATATAATATATAATATATTTATATACATTATGTATATATATATATATATATATATATATATATATATATATATATATATATATATATATATATATATATATATATATATGTATGTATGTATGTATGTATACACACACACACACACACACACACACACACACACACACACACACACACACACACACACACACACATATATATATATATATATATATATATATATATATATATATATATATATATATATATATGTATGTACACACCACACACACACACACACACACACACACACATACGCACACACACACACACACATACAACACATCATATATATATATATATATATATATATATATATATATATATATATTATATATATATATATATATATATATATATATATATATATATATATATATATAATATATATGTGTGTGTGTGTGTGTGTATATATATATATATGTATATATACACACACACACGCACACATACATAAACACACACACACACACTGTCTCTCACTTTGCCTTTGCCTCCCTCCTCTCATTCTGTCAGGCTGATTAAAATCGATATTCCGTCTTATTATTCTCTCTAATAACTCCTCCTGAGCCATGCACGATACCCTTATGGGCACTAGTGATGGGCTTTCGTCTGTATGGCACGTCCTTTAACTCTTGTGGGGGCGGTCATTAGTCCATTTTTTTTTGTTTTTATTTTGTTTGTC
>NC_051399.1:39005855-39010855 GCF_015228065.2 Penaeus monodon
AAAAATAAGAATAAGATATGAAGTTACAACATGGCCATCACAATATCTAGCTTGCAACTTCTGAAAAGTCCTTGCTACCTACAGTACAGTATATCAAACTCGGTTGAGTGCGGAGCGAACGCGAAAGCTAGGAGATTGTGAAATTGGAAACACCATTTACAACAAAGCTCTATTTAGTTAGGAGTTCTGCTCTGGAGTTATTCCGTGTGTTTTTTTTTTTGTGTATTTGTTCGTCTGTTGAATTGTGTGTGTGTGTGTGTGTGTGTGTGTGTGTGTGTGTGTGTGTGTGTGTGTGTGTGTGTGTGTGTGTGTGTGTGTGTGTGTGTGTTGTGTGTGTGTATGTGATGTGTGTGTGTGTGTTTATGGTTGTGTTGCTATTCTTCTGTCTTCGTCTCTCTCTCTCTCTCTCTCTCTCTCTCTCTCTCTCTCTCTCTCTCTCTCTCTCTCTCTATCTATCTATCTCTCCCTCCCCTCTCTCTCTCTTTGTATGAACACGTCTGTTTTTATTTCTATGGCACCGGAACCAGAGAGTGTACCCACAGACAATGTAAACTTTCCCGTAGCTAAATTGAGGTTGTTGCTGTAATTGCAGGAATTTTGCACATTACTTCGTGCAGTGTTCTACCATTCAGACTCCCCTCCCCTCTCCTCTCCTCTCCTCTCCTCTCCTCAACGAGGGGGAGAAACTCGAAAGAGAAAGGGAGAAAGATGATAGAGAGAACACAAGGAAATACAAAATACAGATAAAGATAATGACTGACAATAATTGATAGGACTTTGGATCGCCCTCCCTCACATTCTTCTTTCCACTCGAGAAACTGAAGTGGAAGAAAGAGGGAGAAAGAGGAGACGGATAGAGTATATAGAGTGTCTAATAATAGAGGACTTGTGAGTCTTTTCATTCCTCTTTTTCCCTCTCACCCTTTCCTTTCTCTTCCTTCGAAGCATCAACGAATGAGAAAGATCGGAAAGAGAAAGTTTGAAAGAGGAGGAAGAGAGTAAAGAAAAGTGAAAGATGGGGGAAGACAGTGATAAAGAAATAAACAAGAGGGGGATGTAAACGATAAACAAAGCTTCTGAGAGATATTTAAATAGAGATGGAGATGAAAAAAGAAACAAGAAAACAGAAGAAAAGACTACCAAAACAACAAAACACCGAAACCCACGATCTGAAACTATAAAACGTGCTAAAGACATGTAATCAAATAAGGAGACATCCGATACTGATAGCAGTCACGTGACTTCTATCTCCGTTCAGAAATGTGTGACGTCACGAGCCGAGATGCCGTTTGATAAGCAATCTGACGCCATGACCTCGCGTGGGAGGGGATGAGGGGGGGGAGGCAAAGTCCAAACATAGCTGATTGCCAAACCAGACCCTCAGGGACTGCCTTATGCGAGCTCCTCTTCAGCCTTTGATTTTACGTGCGAGAAGAGGTCTTGGAATTCAAATCGAAAAGGAAAAGAAAGGAAGGGAATGTAAAAAAAAGAATGAAAGAAACGGAACGGGTAGATCGAAGGAAAGGAAAAAGATTTGAATTAATTCGAAAAGTCTCGACGCTTCAGCGGGTTCTGCCAATCGATCATTTTAGATGCCATTTGGCTAAGATGAAAGTGAATCAGAATGAGAGGGAAGAGGTAAGAACAGAGGAAATTGGAGAAAAACTAAAAGAATAAAAGGAAAGAAAGGCAAGTATTTATAGCGTGTATTTCTAAAATATGGAAGAAGGGGTTAGAAAAACAGGGAGAGATCGAAGAAGAAACAAGAGCGTAGAGAGAAAGGAGGAAAGATCATGCAAATTATTCTTCCGAGACCAAAGCCTTTGACAAATTCGACCCATGAAAATATGCGAATGGAAATGACATTTTTTTTTTCACCTCCCCCGGACTTGCCATCTCTTATCGACCACAACGAAGACAATCACTCGACTACCTCCCCCATAATTGACTCCATTTACCCACTCATAGCTTATCGTTAGCGATGGGAGTCAGAGAGCAGGACGACGGACCCGTGATACAAGGCGTAACGCGTCGGGGAGGAAGGGGTGACCGCGGAGGACCTGGTGACAAGTCGGGGTGTGATCGACCCCTCCGGACGAGAGATGACGTAGGGTCGGAAGTCACGCAGAGGAGGACGTGGCGTGTCAGGGTTGCATGTAGATGGTCATGTCACGTGCAGAGATGTTGTCATGGGGGGGTTAGGTATGGGGTAGAGGGTAAGGGTGATGGAAAAGACGAGATGTGGATAGGGAGATAACTAGACAGATAGATAGATAGATAGTTAAGTAGATAAATAAACAGATTGACAGACAGAGACAGACAGATAGATAGATAGTCAAATTGATAGATAGATAGACAGACAAACAAATAGAGAACGGTAAAGGAAAAACAGACAGAAATATAGACAACATATAAAATGAGACCGTGATGATAAACCAAAATAAGTCATAAACACGGATGATAAATGAGAGAAGAAATGGAGAGAGAAAATGAGGATTAAAACGTATTACGAAAAACAACTAGGAAATTAAGGAAACATATATACATAAGGACTAGAAACCAAGGCGTCATTGCTAACATTGATGTTAATAATAGCAATTATGTTCATATTCTTATCGGTGACCATAATGGTAATACTAGTGACGGCTTATAATGATAATCAAAATATCAATTACTGTGTTGTCGTCGATAGTGACAATAATGACTATGATGGTAATGGCTTAAAGGAGATAAATGGCAAAAGAAATGTGAGGCAAAGTGAAAATAACGATAATCTTAGACACGTGGCATAATTTCACTCTTTGTGAATTTCCGTGTTTTCTTAGCAAAACATGGACCGAAGAATGTTGATGGGCAGTAGATGTCAGTTTTTTGTTCCAAGAAATTAGTTACGAATTTAGGAACTCTGACACGGGCTTCGTAGCAGAACGCATTGACATGCAAACTCAAAAAAAAAAAAAAAAAAAAAAAAAAAATTAGCGAATAAAAAAAACTTTGGCATATTTTCCTAAAGACGGAAGCGCGTATGTGCTAAGCATGTATGGTATGTGCTTCTAAGCAGAGTTCATTGACATGCGTAAAAGAGGTATGAATGGAAATGAATAACTGAATATGAATATACGTGAATATCTGTTTCTATTTACTAAGAACAATGAATGCACAGGAAATTTAAACTAAAATTAATTTCACAGTCACATACATAAGTTAAGGGTAGATAACCACACAGGACACACATAATTGAAAAGTTAGGGCACATAATAGACACAATAAAACATTTAAACGTATGAATAAACAAATACATAAAGGTGTACATGAATATTAGGTTAATTAGGCAAATACACAAATATAAAGAAAACGTGAAAGGATATGCAAATGAAAGCACAAATTCTCATATATAAAAACACACACATAAGCCTTTTTTTCTAACAAGAGACACACAATATGATCAAACAAACACTGTTTTATTATTCTCTTCCACGTATAATCACTCAGGATGTATTTTTATACTCCTTTTTGCTATGAAACACACGATATTTAATTTACGATTTGCTTGATTTCTTGATATGGAAATATTATATTCTTTATCGACAACTAATTCATCTCTCATCCCCCTCAAAAAAGAAAGAAAAAAAAATCGAAAAGAAAATACAAACTTTTATTTAAGAAGAAAAATAAAGTGTTTACATGTTAGTTCACATTTTGAAATTTGATCTTACTTAAAAGGTTTCCCAGAACGGTAAATATCTACTTGGCTTCAAGACAAGTGGTAAATATATCCCTCCCTCAACACTCACCTCCCTTCCCTTTCCATCGTTGCATTTTTTCCAACAGAAATGTGCATTTCTTCTCCTTTCTCTGCTTTTTTTTTTTTTTTTTTTTGAAATGCAATAAGTTGGCAGATCTTGGCGCGAAACTCGATTTGAGATTTTTTCTTTTCCCTTTCTCATCTTTCCTCTCTTATCTACTTTAAGGGTGTGATGCGAGTGTTTTAGGGACACCTGAAGACCTCAAAACGTAGTCTGGAGATTTTTTATAATAGATAGTTCGAAATCAGTAGGTAATTGTAATCTAGCGGGAGTGAGGGTAAGAGGAGGATCAGTAAAGCCAATACTTAATATTCAGACTTTTTGTGCTTATGAGTATTTTTGTTTTTGGTTCTGGTTTCCCCTTTTATTTCATTCCATCTGTCTTACCGTTTGCTTGCGTCTCTGATTTTTTTTTTTTTTTTCGTTTTCGGTTTCTCTCACTTTTCCTCTCCCTTTCTTTCTCTCTCTCTCTCTCTCTCTCTCCTCTTCTCTTTCTTTTTCTCTCCTTCCCTCCCTTCTTCTTTCTCTATCTTTCTCCTTCCCACCCTGCCTCTTTCTCTCTTTCTCTCTCCCTCCCCCGTCTATCTCCCCCTCCCTTTCTCTCTCTCTCTCTCTCTCTCTCTCTCTCTCTCTCTCTCTCTCTCTCTCTCTCTCTCACTATCTCTCACCGAAGTTGATTAGCGTCGTATTGATCCTGTGGTGAAGCGTTTAAACCTCGAGGCCTTATACGCACCTGCATTGTTCATTCGACAACGCCATTCCATCGAGGTAGAGAAAAAAAAAGAAGAGAAAAAAAGGTGGTACACAAAAGTTTTCACGCGAGAATATCTGAAAATATTCGTCGCTTGTCAATTTTTTTAACGTAAAATACATGCGTTATTTGAGGCACATATGGTTTTTTTTTTTTTTTTTTTTTTTTTTGTTATTACTGCTAACGTTGTTTTTAATCATCATTTATTGTTATTATTGTTGTTGTTATTATTATTGTTATCATAATATATATTTTTGAATTATTGTTATTGTTCTTCGAATCATTATCATTATCATTATCATTATCATCATTATTATCATTATGACTGTTGTTGTTGTTGCTATCATAATTATCATTGTTATTATTATTATCATTGTTGTTGTTGTTTTCATAATTATCATTGTTATTATTATTGTTGCCATTATTATCATTGTTGTTATTAG
>NC_051399.1:39018355-39020855 GCF_015228065.2 Penaeus monodon
CGACCATCCTGGCCTTCGTCGGCGAGGCGCGCACGTACGGCGGCTGCGTACTCGTCCACTGCGACCAGGGCCTGACCCGCGCCGCCGCCGTCGTCATGGGCATCCTCATGTCGGAGCGGCGCTGCACCCTCGAGGACGCCTTCTACTACGTGAAGGGCGCGCGGTCGGCCGTCCACCCGCATCCGGGCCTCCTACACCAGCTCGCCAAGCACGAGACCGTCCTGTTCGGCGCGTCTCTCACGCAGGTGGAGGAACTCTTTTGACCTGCGCCCTCCCGCACCCGCAGAGCCCCCAGGCGACGACCGCCTCCACGACAGGGCCTCCGACGACGATTTTCATGACGATTTATGTTACGTAGAGACTTTTATACGGACATTTACCTGAAGTCAAGCTCCAGTTACGAGAGTAGCGTGCACATATCGGCAGAATCCTGCAGCCTTTTGAACTCCCTTGTCGCCACGGCCTTGGCATGACTTGTACGAGTCGATATCGTCTGCAACAATGGCGCAACGGAGATGGTACTTTGCTTCGTTGCACATTCAGTGTCCTTTGTGATGTCTCGTATCATGCATTTTGGGAAGCACCAAACCTTTTGGAAAAAAATTTGGTCATTCTTAGTGCAGAGTTGGGCGCTCATGACGTCATGCAATTTTGAGTGGGTTTACTTACGTACCCCAATGACGTCATGGTAAGAATGGCCCCTTTTGTAATCGACCATCCACCGCTGATGGTTAGTCGACTGTCTTTCAGATTCTCTAAACAGACTTTCATGTTAGAAATGAGAAACGAAAAAGAAAAGAGGAGGCGGAGTATGAGGATGTAAATACCATGAACCAATAGCAACACAGGTTCGTCGACCACGTAGTCTTTTTAGAGGATCAGGTAGCGTAGTACAGGCCTCCCTTAGGGTTGACATAGGCCTACATAGATCGACATCGTCAACATAGCTAATCCAGAGAGTGATTTTTTCAGAATTTTTCGCTATTATTACGCTTTGTGACGACGTTGTATGATTTCCCCGCCAGTTTTCACGATTCTTAAGTAGAAAACCTCGATGACCTTAATTGTCGTAAGCTGCTTATGTAAACTCTGTGATCTTCTAAACATTTGCCGACTGAAAAAAAAGGAAAATGCATTGCTTCTTTTATATGATAAACCCTCGCATATCGAGCTTTATATAAAAAAAAGTTATTCAAACACGGTGGAAAGAATGAACAATGGATTTCTCCGAAACTAAAAGAAATTTAATAGTAACGAAAAGAATATTTAAAAAATATGCCTCATCCAAACTAAACGTGATTTATATATTCCAAAAATATTTTGTCTCTTGAAAAAAGAGAACAAATCTTTAAACACTTTAAAACTTTAAAGAGTAAGAAAAGAAAAAGATAAGGAATACAAAAATATTAACATTGTTCAGCCATTTGCATTAGCTATAAAGCTGCATAAATTTCCTATAATGAATATAAGAAAAGAGATAAAAAATAAAAGTATGATAGTGGTAATAATAGCATTGATAATAATGGTAGAAATAAAGAAGATGATAACGGTAATGATAATAATGACTATAATAATCATCATAACAACAACAGTAATAAATTATCGTAATGATAATAAATGAAAATGATAATGATAATGATAACAGTAAAAGGATAATAATGATGATATCGATAGTGAAAAGAGAGATGTGACAATCACTTCGTAAACATCTCGAGTGTTTTTCCTCTCGCGTTCCCTTGGGTGAGGGGACACATCTGACCCCGTTTTAACCATCACAGACACAGACAAGGGTGAAAGCGAGCCAAAATCTGATTGTCAGAGTGTAGGTAATGAAGACCATAGCATTAGATAGATATAAAACTTAACTGGTCGTTCAGCCATCAACTTGTCCATAAATGTGAAAATCTTATAAATATCTGCATTTCCATCGACCTTATAATCTCTTAGATATGCGCTCATAGAGATGTACAATAGGCTTACATTCACCTTTTTTCTACAATGGTTTATAGATCACAACTAGTCATTGCCGTCGAGAGCTAGAACAGATAGGTAGCTGTCTGGTTAATTAATCAATGTATCCAAACACGGAAATCAAACATATTGCATTCGGCAGTGCTGCAAAGGGATGCCGCAGTGATACAAACAGTATGGCATCTGTCCGTTGAGCAAACTTTGGTACGAATTAGCGTATGATTTCGTCTGAGAACACTCTTGGAACTAGCGAAACGGGAGGGCAATTTCATGCTTCGAACGGGTTCAAAGCGGATATTTCCTGATCAGCGTTATGCAACACGAACCTGGCTACGTGCACGACAATGGTTAGCAAAACATGGATTTTTTTTCTTCTCTTTTTTCTTGTTTTACTTACAAGACCTCAAGGATTTTCACCATCGTAGGGTGTCTGATGAACCACTGCTGAGGGCCGATGAGTGTCTATTGCCTAAAAGCCAACGTCATTTGCGTCTATTCGGTGTTATAAGACTTTCCTTGCATTTTTATG
>NC_051399.1:39038355-39040855 GCF_015228065.2 Penaeus monodon
AAAAATTAATTTATAATTATTAAATTTTTAATAAAAATATTGTATTTTTTTTAAAAATTTATTTATTTTTAAAATTTTTTTTTTTATCTTTTATTTTTTCCCCCAAAAAAAAAATTTTTTTTTTTTTTTTTTTTATAGTTTTTCCCCCTTTTTATTTTTTTTAAAAATATTTATCTTTTCTTTTTTTTTTTTTTCTTTTTATTAAAAAAAATTATATTAAAATATTATTATATTTTTAAAAAATTTTTTTTTTTTATTAAAAAAAATTCTTATTTATATATTTTTTTTTTAATTTTTTTCTTTTACCCTTTTTTTTTTAAAATATTTTTTTTATTATTTATCTATATTTTTTTTTTTTTCCTTTTCTTTTCCCTTTTTCTAATTTTTATTTCCCCCATTTTTTTTTTTTATTTTTTATTTTTTCTTTTTTTAAATTTTTATTTTTTTTATTTTTATTTTTATATTTTTTTTTTTTTTTTTTTTAAATTTTTTAAATATAACAAATAATTTTTTTAAAAAAATTTAAAAAATCTAAACCCAAAAACAACTTTATTATAAAATTTAATTATTATAAATTTAAAAGTAATTACTATTTTATTTTTTTTTTTTTTTTAAAAAAAAAAATTTTTTAATACAAATTTTAATTAATCTATTAATGGTTTAAAAAAAAGTCGAAAATTTTTTTATAAAAAAACCCCCCTTTTTTTTTAATCATGCATTCTAAAAAAAATTTTTTTTCCCCAAACCCAATCGTTATATTGAACTTTTAAAATTTTGTTTTTTGTTTGTTTTTTTCCCCCCCTGCTAAAATCCCCGGGAACTTCTTTGGGGTTCCTTCCGTAGTTTCCTCCACAAATTTCCCAACCCTTTTTTTTCCCCCCGCATCGAAATTTTGGAAATGCCCGGGGAAATCCTTCTGAAAATTAGAAGGGTTCCTGGTCAGTTTTTTATTTTTTTTGATCGATCGAGAGGAGGATATTGGAGTGTTTATAAAGACCCAAAAAAAATCCAAAAGGAAAACCTCGTTAAAACATTTTAAACCCCAAACCCCTTAACCCCGCGGAAAAAACCAAAAAAAAAACCCCCCCAAAAAAAAAACCCCCAAAAACCCAAAAACCCGTTTAAATAAAAAAAAATTTGATTCCCGGTTATTCTAAAAAGGGGGAAAAGCAATAATAAACCATTTTTAATACAGAATTTTTATAAAGATTTTGGGTCATTAATTAATTTTTAATCTAAACCATAATATATTTTTTATTTCTAAAAAAATTTAAAAAAATTTTTAAATAAACCTTAAGTAATATATATTTTAATTTATAAATATTATTTAGAATTTTAGATAATAGATAGGTTTTGTTTATATTGTAAACCCCTATATATTTTTTATTTTAAATTCAATAATATATTATATTATTAATATACAGATAAATGATAAGATAAAAAAAATATAATATATATATAATATATAATAGTAAATAATATGATAAAATATAAAGATTAGTTAAGGGTAAAGATAGATAAAAAAAAATAAAAAATATATATTATAATTAAAAATATAATATATAATATAAATAAAAACATATAATATATAAATAAATAATAATAGATAATAATAATAATATTATATAAACAATTAAATAATATATATATTTAATAGATATTAATAGATAAAATTAATAATAAGGGATAATAATAAATACCCCAAAAAAAACATATATTATAATAAAATATAAAAAAATAATTAAAATAAAACCCCATTAAAAAAAATAAACCCCCTTTTTAATTTTTTTAAAAAATAATATAAAATTTTTTTTTGTAATTTAAAAATTAATTTTAAAAATAAATTTTTTTAAAAATCAAAAAAATTAAAATAATTAAAATATATATTAAAATAAAATATAATAAATAAAATTTTAAAAAAACATTTTCAATTTTATATTAAAATATATTTTATATAATATTATATACAAAATTAATAATCCCAACAAAAAACGGTTACCGAGTACCGTTACCCAAACACAAATTCGCAACTCACTTTTTTCTTTCCGCTTTATCGCATCGCTCTTGAGGGTAATGACGGGGTCGCCAGGGGAAACCTTTTGAAAGGTCAGCAAGGTAAGTATAGACCTGTGTCATTTTTACTTTTATTTCTACCGTATGCGGATCGAGGAGGATGGATATCTGTGAGTTTGATCACGCGCACACACAAATAATGCACATCAGACACACATACGTATAAGACATTCACAACGCACACACATTCACCACGCACGCGCGCACAGCAAAAAACACACCACACACACACACACACACACACACACACACAAACACACACACACACACACACACAGGGTTTTTACATATACAAAACAGAAAATGCTCGGCATTGCCCCGGCAATATTGCTTTCCAGAAAATGAACAAATGCACAAATTATAAAACACTAATTATAAACAGTATATTATTTGATCAAAAAGAATATTTTCGGGATCATACCCTTGT
>NC_051399.1:39045855-39051157 GCF_015228065.2 Penaeus monodon
AGAAAGAAAAGAAAGGTGAGAAACAGGTAACTAGCTGAAGACGAAACTTAGCCAGAGAGAGCATCACCGCCCCAAACACAAAAGTGATAGCCAGAAAGACCCAAAGCCTTCACAACCTGTGTGTGAATGTCCTCGCTTAGATGGCGGCGCAAAAGATGGGCGCGAGGGGCCGGGGCCCCGAGACAGGCAAAGCCAAGGGGTAGTACCAGTCGCGTAGCGAGGACCGACCGAGCGTCCAGAAAGGGGAAGCAGATGAGGAGATGATTGGTGTGGGACGACCACCAGCATGAAGGGGGCCCTGATCCCCTTAAAGCTCTCGATGATCTTGGCGAGGTCCGGGAAAGGGCCCTCCTGAGGGGGTTTTGATGTCCCCGTGGCGATCCTTCGGGATGGCGACGTCGTGCAGCGCATCCAAATTTGACGCACTCCCGGATCGCTCGAGCCGTGGCGGTGTGCGGGGGCCGCGCAACCCCCTTGGAGGCCATGACCCCCCCCAGCAGGGCATGGGAGGGTGTAGCGTAGATGAGTAGCGTAGACGAGGGGGCAGCATGCGCCCCACGCCGTCCTCGTTGATCAGGGTTTTAAACCCAGTTGTTGAAGATGTTTCCACGAAAAGGGATGTAGGGAGGAAACCGACGAAAAAGGGGGGCGCCACCCGGGGGGAGTGGACCCGACCCCACGCGGGAACTTGCGCCGAACACTCCAGTCGTTGGGAACTTTACCCACTCGCTGTAGTGGGCGAGGGAGGGACTGCATTGAACCCCCGAGCGCTCATGACGCAACGTCATGATCAGACTAGAGCTGGGCCGTCCCAGCCCAAAACGACTTAATGCAGTCGTAAAGGGCGAATTTGAAGCCCTATTGACACGACCCAGAAGACCAAGGGGGGAGAGGGTCCCGAGCGGGTATTGCGGGCATAGGAGACAGGCAGGGAGCCCCACAGCTTTCTCCAGCGGGGCGATATGCACGAAGGGGTCGGGGGAAGCGGGGGATCTAGGGCTCGAGGTCAGTGAAACGCCCGGGGGGTGTTCGTCACGGCGGCCGGACCGACGGGGAAGGGCCGCTGCGCCTGGCGACCCCCACTGGCGGCGCGGGACTCGCTCCGAAGGACGAAATTCCCCCAAAACGGCTCTCGGGGGAACAGCTCCCCTGAAGGCGCGTCACCCCGGTTCCGGGGGCCCAGAAACCCCTGAAAGGGCCCTTCCCACTCACCCCCGCAAAAGGGGTGGCAGCGTCGCGGCATCATATCTCCCCCTGGGCGTCCGCGGTGGAAAATGTGAGCGGCCGGAGGAGCGGAGAGCAACTGGGCCGGGGGGGAGCCCGGGGGGGCGGCGACCCCCGGGGTCTCGCCTCGCCCTCCCTCCCTTCAACCTTTAAGCCTTTTCTTCGCGTTTCTGCCGGGCCCAAACAAAAGACCATCTCGCGGGTGGTGAAAGGGCCCCGGGGTGTTGCTCTTTTTTAAGCAAAAGGAAAGACATTAATTTATACAAATTAAAACTTTTCTAATTATAAACAAATGGCCGTTGAAAAGTGCTCTTGAAGAGAGTGTGTTTTTTGTGTGTGTGTGCGTGTGTTTTTGTGTTTTGGTTTCTTTGTGTGTGTGTGTGTGTTTCGTGTTGTGTGTGTGTGGTTTTTGTGCGTTTGTTGGGGGTGTGTTTTTCTGTGTGTGTGAGTGTGTTTCTGTGTGTTTTTTCTCTGTGTTTGTGTGCTCTCCTCGACGTATTCATTGGGGCGAAAAACTTCATCGATGCAGCAAAGGCATTGCTGCTTTGTCTGAACCTCTCTAAAAACAGCCGAGTGAGGAACAAAGGTAGAGGTTACACGTTTTTCTGGAAGGTTGCAAAAACCCTTTAAAAATTGGGGAAGCTTTTCGTTTAAAAAATGTAATATATGTGTTGTATATATATATATTAATATATATATTATATATTTTTATATATATATATTATATTTTATATTATAATATATATACATATATATATATATAATATATATATATATAAATATATATATATATAATTATATAATAATATATAAAATTTTTAAAATATAAATATAATATTAATATAATCACTATATATGTACACACCACACACACACACACACCAACCCACACACACAATATAAAAAAATATATATATATTTTTATATTATATAATATAATATATATATATATATATATAAAAAAAAATATATATATATAAACACATAACCGCATTAAAAAGTATTCGCAATTTCCCCATCTCCCCTTATATTTATCCAACACTCAAGCGGGGGGCGGCGCTGGCTAATTGGGGTCGGACGAGCCTTTTAAGCGTCCTTCGTCGCCCCCCCGGCCTCCATACCCCCCCCCCCCCCTCTTTCCACGCTGGAGTGCCTCCTCCAATCGCCCCCCCCCTCCCCACCGACGCGAAAAATTTCCCATTAAAGAAAGAGGTTTGACCCGGGGGAACATAAGGCGACGTCAAAACCCCCCTGAAGGGGGGCTGCAGACTGAAGGATTTGCGGTATTCAGTCTCGGGTCGGGCGTCTGGCGCGATGGGGTGCCTTGGGGGTCGTCGGCGTGTGATTTATGCCGTTTTTACGCTTTTTATGAGTTAGTATTTCTGAATGCCTACCCCTTTGAATATCGATTTATTATCTAGCTGTTTTTCTTCTATTTGTCTACAAATTTTCTTACATCAATAAAAACACTGCATGCATGTATGCACGCATGATGTGTGTGTGTGTTCGTGTGCTTATGTAAAGTTTTGTGGTTATGCATTGTGTATATCGATTCACATGGACGAGTGCTGTTATGGGCATGTCCTCTATATTTTGGGAAATGCATTTTTTAAAAATAAATAAATAAATAAAAACAAATGAAACCAGATAATTAATTTCAAGAAAAAAAGGAATCAAGGGGGGAAGCCTTTGGGAGAACGAAAGGAAAAGAGAACCCGCGCCTGACTCCTCCTTATAAGCAGAAATCATCTTCTCATCAAGCTTCCTGACTCCCCCATGCCTCTGTCGGGCAAAAAAAAAAAACGGTGAGTGGCATCCCTTAGTGGGTCCAGTGAGAAGGGGGGGGAGGAAGGGAGGGAGGAAGGGGAAGGAGGAGAGGGAAGAGAGGCCAGGGTTTGGAGGATTTTGAGAGGGAGGGAGACAATGCCACCCGTCGGGGTCTTTCTTAAGAGTTCTCCGGGTATTTTTTGGGTGCCCGACGATAAAAGGATACCTTTTGATTACCAATAAGTTGCGTTAGGGTTTGGGCGAAGGGTTTTCAGAGGGTCCGATGTGAGTGGGGGAGATATGGTGTCCGATACAGTGCCATACAAGTGTCTCCATAAAACAGATGGGCCCTTTTTGAATGCAACGTTGGTGGATCAAAAAAGAGGTGAGGTATTTGACTCTGGAGCATTTTTAATCTTTTGTCGAAGTTTTTGTTATTATAGTATGCTTTTTCCCTTCGTTTATTGATTAAAATTTATCATCTTTTTAGAAAAAATCTGTTGACAGGTGAAAAAAAATGGCCCTTTTTTATTTCTTTTTATCATCCCATTATTATCATTATTATTTTTTATCACGTAAACCCTTATTATCATTAACATCATTGCCATCATTACTGACTTCATCACCATTTTACATCATTTTTTCCATTATTTGTTATTATCGTTAAAAATCATATTTATCTATCATCCTTATACACTATCATAACTTACGTTATCCTTATCTCACTTTTTTCATTATTCTAGTCATAGTTTTTTATTATTACAAAAACATCCTCATTATATATCATATTCCTCATATCCCTCGTTATTATCCCATCATCATTTTCTTATTATTATTATTATTATTATTATTATTATTACATTATTTTATTTTTATTTTTATTTTATTTTTTATTATTATTATAATTATTTTATTATTGTATTACTATTATATTATTATTATCTTTTTTTTTTTTTTTTATTTTGATGGTGATGAGATATGGATGATGATAGATGAATTTTATTATTATTATTTTATTTTTATTATTATTATTATTATTATTTTTATTTTATTTTCATTATTGATATTATAATTATACATTATTTTTGTTATTAATATTATTATTAATATTATTATTGTTATTATTATTATTATCATTATTATTATTGTTGTTATTATTATTATTAATAGTAGTAGTAGTTGTAGTAGTAGTAGTAGTAGTAGTAGTAGTAGTAGTATTGTTATTATTATTGTTATTATTATTATTATTATCGTTATTATTATCACTACCGTCATTATTATTATAGTTGTTTTTGTTATTATTATCATTATTATTAGTGGTATTATATTATTTTTATTATCATCATCGTCATTGTTATTATTACTATTATCTATATCATTATTATTAATATTATTGTTGTTATTATTATTAATATTAATATCACTATTACTACTACTATCATTACTATTATTCATGTTGCTTATATTAGTATTATGATTATTATCATCATTATTATTATAACAACTGGTAATGTTATTATCAATAATATTGTTATCTTTGTTATCATTATCTTTATTATTATTACTATCATTGTTATTATGATTATCATCATTTTTTATTTATCATCATTATAGTTGTTGTTATCATTATTATTATTTCTACTATTATTGTTATTATTGTTATCATTGTCATTATTGATTATTATCAACATCATTATTGTTATCATTATTACTATAATTATTATATTTATTACTAACATCATTATCATTATCATTATTATGATGATTATTACTATTATTGTTTCATTATTATTACGATCATTACTATTATTATTTTTATTATTATTATTATTATTATTATTATTATTATTATCATTATTATTATTATTATTATCTTCATTATAATGATTATCATTATTTTATCATTATTATTATTATCATCATCATTATGATAATAATTATTAACAATATTATCGTATTGCTGTTATTGTGATTATCATGATCATTGTTGTGTTGTTGCCGTTATTTGTATTATTTGATTATTATCATATTTGTATTATTATTATTATTATTATCATTATTGCTATAATCATTATCATTACTATTGTTATCATCACTATCATTATTATTATCATTCCCATTATTATTATTACGATTATTATCATTATCATTATCATTATTATCATTATTATCATTATTATTATCATTGTTATTGTTATTGCTGCTGTTGTTGTTGTTGTTGTTGTTGCTGTATTATTATCATTATCATAACATTATCATCATTGTTATTATGATTACCATCATTATCTTTACTGGTACTATCATTTATTAA
>NC_051399.1:39068757-39073757 GCF_015228065.2 Penaeus monodon
AAGATAAAAAATAAGGCAGTTGATTTTCAGTGTACTTGGGGTCCACGCGTACATAACTGCAAAGAAACCAAAATAAAGTATGTTCCTGTGAATTAGGAGTATTTTAAGTATAGTCACATCGAGCTTTATTGGTGATTGGGATAAAAAAAACATATAAATGGTGATGGCGTTAGTGATATCCATAAACATTTGCGAAATCATCAAAACATTAGATGTACAGTCGGAATATTAAGTATCGTTACCCTTTGCTGTATGAAAAATCGATCAAGTGGTACGGTAAAGCGAGGCAAAGTAGTTAGCCCCGCAATCCGGTGTAAACAGAGGGAAGCGTTCAGTTCCTCACTAACCACAAGTAAATGTAATGATATATTTTTTCTGACTGTACGTCTAGGTAATCTCGTCACAGTTTTTACATTCGTCTCCTGTTACCTGTAATGTCCATGTTTCTCTTTCATTACAGCCATTATTATGATAATTGCATTGATGATAAGATAAAGGCATTTACTTTAGAAATAAGTATGATACTTGGTATCCCGTGTAGGCGGGCTGAGTAAAACTTTTTTTTTGTTATTAACTTGATTTTCTTTCGTCTTATTACTCCTTTTAACTTCTGTTGATATTCTGTTAAAAATTAAGTGTATTGTTCAATTCTCCAATTTTATTTATTTATTTATTTTTCAACTGTGTATTGTTTTACTTTAGTTCCTATATTCTATTGTTTCTTTTTCTTGTTCTAAAAATCTTTTTTTTTTTTTTTTTTTTTTTTTTTTTAGATTTTTTCAAAGTGCTTTCATAAATTGAATGTATTACTTAATTTAAACTCTTCTGTTTCACTGATTTTTGTTACAAAATCGACTGTATTAAAAAGACTGTATTGTTTTATTTTCACTTTTATTAGCTTATCATTTTCTTTTCCATTAGAGTCGAGTACCCTGTTTTATTTTTCATTTTCTATTTTCCAAAAACGAAGTGTATTATTCCATTTTTCCATCCCCCCCCCTCTCCCCCTCTCCCTCCCCACTAAAACGAGTATATTCTCTTATCTTTTATTATTTTCCTCTGATATTGTTTCATCTAAACACGAATATACAAAAAATATTTTCCCCAATCCATCTCTATTTCGCTCTTAATTAACGTGAATAGATAATGAAGGAACTAGCTCTTTACCTGATGACGATGTGTGTAACTCTTTTCCACAGATAAATGGATGAATGAATGAATCTTTCAATAAATACTTAGGTAAATAAATAAATGAATTAATAGATAAACAAATAGACAAATAAATAAATGTCATTTTCCCCTCCTCTGTTTTTATTTTCATTTTTATTTTCATTTATTTATTTATTTATTTTGTAATATAACATATATTGAATACGAACTTTCTCCCCATTTTGCATTTTAAAGTTATTTTAAATGACTTTATCTTCACTATAAAATGTATACATCTTTTTTATTTTTGACATTTAGTTTAAGTTTATGGTATATCGATGTTACACTAACGCGTGCGCCCGCGTACACGCACGCACACGTGATCACGCACACGCACACACACACACACGCAGACACACACACACACAGACACACACACACACACACACACACACACACACACACACACACACACACACACACACTGACACACACGCACACACACACACACACACACACACACACACACAAATACAAACACACACATGCACACACACACACACACACGCACAAACAAATACAAACACACACATACACACACACACACTGACTCACTTACACATACACAATGACACATTCTTCATATTTCTGATATTTTAATGTCGATCACAAACGATACTTATCTATCTGTGCGAATTTGTTTTTAATTGCCTGTGTAGGGAATTCCGTACCATATAATTAAGCTAATATAAAATTTAGATATGTATGCTTCATAATGTACAACGTCATAACATTAAATATATCAAACATACATCTATGTTTTCTTAAAGCCATCGCAACATATAATTTCACTGTTGGAGAAAAATCTAATTTAAAGGTCTCATATAGAACCGAAGTATCACTGATCACTATTTATCAGCAAGATAATGAATGCACTGTACCTCACACTATAGGAAATTCACAACTGACACGTAACTGACATAAGAACTATTCATGACGATACAATGATAAGATGAAAACACAAGGAAAACATAGGAAAACACGATGAAAATAACATTCAAAGCGGCAGCTAGAGATGGATCAAGCACCTAAAATCCTTCCACATCTGAGATCGGAACAATGTATCTGTTGAGTCGCCATTGACCTCCTATCGATCGATATCTGAAGATGACCTCTTCTCGCTCACGCTGCTGTGATTTCTAAGCCTAGTCCTTTAGAATTCCTCGTGTGACTCCCTTCTTCTTTTTCCTTTATTGCTTCTTCTTCTCGGATTTCTGCTTCTCTCCTTCTTTCTTCTTTCGCTGAGGCCATTGCTCCCTCTCATGTTTCTTTTCTCATTCTTTTTTGTTCGTCGTGTATTGTTCCTCTGTTTCTCGACATCTCCTCGTGAGTGCTTGGAATTCACACGTGCGGATGAGATTTCAGGAATTCCAGTAGGCCCTTCAGCCTCAAGGAAGTATACTGCCTCGTCGAGAAGCATCGGGTCAAGTATTATACAAATGATAAATGTGCGCATCCGAGGCCTACGGGGATAGCAAATTCAGTGTAAACAAATAGAGAGAGGGAAAAAAAGAATAAAGAGATAGAGCAAGATACAAGTAGAATGACGAACTAGTAGACAGATACACAAAGGGAGGGAGAATGGTTAGAAATGCCTACCCGAGCTTCTACAAAGGACGGCCATTGTCTTTGTCGTCGAGAGGCGGATGTAGGTGTCGGAGTCTCGAGCCCGGCGGCCGCGCGGTTCGAGAGAGCCGGGGGTCCCAGTGCGTCCGCGACTGTCATGGAAGACAACAGCCCCGGCAGCTACTTTGGGGACGCGGACCAGGGTGTGGATTGCAGCTGAACGTTTTTTAGGTGGTTCTCCTTGAAGCATCGTCCCACGGCGTGCAGTTTCAAGTGCAGTCAGTCAAGGATAGGCTTCGTGGCGGCCACAGGGATGTGGACCTTCAGTCGTCTTCTGGCGAAGGAACAAGCAGTGTGAGGGCATATGACTACTTCGACATCAGTGCATCCTTGGCGCGTGGGCCGACATAGTGACGATCATGTTCCCGCACGGTTCCGCGACCCTCGCCGACCTGCCTGTGATTCCGATCGACCTAGAAAGCTTCGCGTCGCGCACGTATCCTACGCCCTTCGTGCACGTCATCCGCTGGGCCAAGATCTGGGGGTGTATGCCCGTGTCCTACAACTATGCCACTCGCCGCTATAAGCTGAGTCCCTTCCTCACCTTCTGGATCATCTGCTCCGTCGGATTCAACATCCCCTGCTTCTACGACTGTATGCTGGCCTACATCGCCGGCGGAGAGGGCCTCACCCTCTACGTCATGATCCTCATCGTCTTCGTCATGAGCATCTCGGCCGTCTCCGTGCACGTGCTCTCCATCGTCATGTACGAGGAGTGGGCCAACTTCCTCAACGACTGGATGCTGTTCGAGCGCAAGTTCCCGACGCTCACCGATGGCGTCCACTCCTTCAGCCTCGCCGTCCCGCTCTTCAACAGCATTTTCATCTGCGTCGCCTTCTTCGTGGTGAACATCCTCAACGAACTGAGGTTCAACCTGATCAACGAGGACGGCGTGGGGCGCATGCTGTCCCTCGTCTACGTCTACGTCATCTACAGCTACACCCTCTCCATGCCCGTGCTGTGGGTGGTCATGGCGTCCAAGGTGTTCACTCTCTGCTTCGGCCACATCCGCCACGAGCTCGAGTCGATGCTGGAGTGCGAGAAATTCGGCGAAAGGTGCGCGCGCTCGCCCATCCAGAAGTGCATCGCCAGCGGGGACATCAACCGCCTGCAGGAGGCCGTCCTGGACCTCCGACGCATCATCCAGAAATTCAAAGTGATCATGGGGCCTTTCATGCTGGTGATGGTCCCGCACCACATCATCTCGCTCATCTGCTTCCTCTACTGGACGCTCGTCTCTACCCTGGACTACAGCGACTGGTATTTTCCTGTTAGTTTCGGCCTGCTTTCCCTGCAGGCCATCGCGCCCATCTTCTGCGGCGCCATCTACAGCGAGGACATCCACACACAGGTGACCGGAGGGGCACTGACATATAACTGTATTAGTATTTCTGTATTATTGCCATTCATTTTATCCATGTCATCATGATTACCGTTACTTTAGACATGGCTGTTACTACCGTTCATGATGATATTAATAATTTTAGCAATAATGGCAATAATAATAATGATGAAGATAATATTAATAATGATAATGGTAACTGTAATGATATTAGATAATGATAAAAATAACAATGATACTACTACTACTACTATTATTATTATTATTATTATCATTATCATAATCATTATTATGATCATTAGTAACCTTATTGTTATTATTATTATTATTATTATTATTATTATTATTATTATTATTATTATTATTATTATTATTATTATCATTATAATTTTCATTATTATTATTATTATTATTATTATCATTATTATTATTAATTGTTGTTATTATTATTATCATTATTATTATTGTTGTTGTTGTTGTTATTATTATTGCTATTAGAATCATTATTATCACTCTTAATATTATCATTATCAATATTATCATAATCGTTATTATTATTGTCATTATAATAATAATAATAATAATAATAATGATAATAATAATAATAATAATAATAATAATAATAATAATAATAATAATTATTATATTATTATATATTATATAATATTATTATTATTATTATTATTATTATTATATTATTATTATTATTATTATTATCATTATCATTATTATTATCATCATTATTATTATTATTAATATTATTATTTATTTTTTATTATAATAATAATAATAATAATAATAGATATAATATATAATAATAAT
>NC_051399.1:39093757-39116257 GCF_015228065.2 Penaeus monodon
ATCTATGGTTCAGTACTTAGCTACACTACCGTAAATAAAGAACACTCACTCTGCACTCCCTCCAAAGCTGTATACGTAAAAAATCATGCATCTATTTTCAGTATATAACCTCCAAAAGTAGGTCTACGGTCTAGCAAAAGGTGTGATGATGTGTTAGTAAATAAAAAAGCAGCAACTCAATTTAAATACGAAAATATAGGTAAATGTTGCACATCCAGGTGATATATAGAAAACGGGGAGGATGAAAATTACAGCTTCGCAAGAGGGTGAACTTGTGAAAAAATAATAACTATCCGCCTGAGGAACCGTAAATTCAAGGTGCTACTGCCGGTCAACTATAGCTTCTGTTTTTCGAGATATTGAAAAGGCTATTCTATCATTCTATCATACCCTTCTATACCCAATCAACTGCACACTACTGGTAATCTTTCTCGCTAGGACCAAAGAGACACAGTCTAATGGGAAAGGACAGGCTGGTTACAAGTGTAGGCAAGTAATTATCGGTCTTTATGTGGATTGATTTATGCTAAACACAAGTGTATCAGTCACTGGATTGTAGGATTGCCAATCTGTGGTTTAAATCTGGGGTAATATTTCATGCTGGTAGATTTACTTTATCTCTCTGTCTATACATGTTTATCTTTTTTAGATGAGATATTAATTGTTATTATTTAAGGTTATCAGAGATGATGGCTACATTAATTTTGCGGGAAGGGACACGCAAGAACGTTAAAAATGGATAAACGAATTAAGTAAACATGTTAAATAAAGTTGCCATATTACTGACACAGGATGAAGGGTCGAGGCAAAACTTGGCGGAGTGATTGGCTGTTTGGTCACCATATCTTTCTCAAAATAGGAGGAGAAAAAAAAAGATATCAAAACGAAAATAGAACTGGTGAAAGTGGAGACGTTTGTCTGAAGACTGATGATCCAAATTATTTATTCCCCCTGGATATAAAGCGTTACATTCAGTCTCAAGAACGAAATGTCGATGAAATACAACTGAAGGAGAAGAAGAAGCCAGTAGAAGAAGAAGACGAAGAAAAGAGGAGCAAAAACAACCACGAAAGAGAAGGAGAGGAATGATAAGAACAGGAATGAACAGTTGGAAAGAATAGAGGTGGGTGGCGAATCAGAGCACAACAAAAATACGAAAGTGTAAGACCGTGAAAGATTAAATAAATAGATAGACGAAGCCAATAAAAGAAGAAGAAAGGTAAGAAGGAAAATAAGACAGAACCGCAACCACCAGATTGGCAAGCCCTTTCACTCGTCAGGTCTTGTCGATACACTGTGACAGCGAGCCAGCTAAAGTGAGAACGAGCGAGAGGTGCTTTTAGCTTCTCCCTTTCTTGCACGAAACAATACGAGAAAACTTTTTTTTTTTTGTGTTGGTGATATTTCTCCAATATCTGTACGATCTCTCGTTTTCTTTACTTACAGAAGTAAGCGGCAATGAAGGGAGATTCATCCATGAGGCGCTTTAGCATCCTAACATTAACAGCCTCGATTTCTCCTTCCAATTCCCGGTTCTCATCATCAGTCAGCCATTCCAGCACACTAACCTCGTTCTGCATATCTCCTATATAACATAAAAAAGAACAAAACAAAAAATAGCAAATAAACTGTCAGATTAAAAGCAAGTAACGGAATGGCAAAAAAAAAGAAGAAAAAAAATCGCGAATCCCAGCATTTTTTTTTCTTTGTGGGGAAATTAAGGGAAAGGAATGCGTGAACAAAAAGTGTGAGGTTAGATAACATTTATTGGGTTTTAGGGTGTTTAGGGTAATGTGTGGAGGGATTTTAGATACACTGCCATTTACTTAAACAAAATAAAAACATGGCGGCGGGTAAAATAAACGTAAAAAAAAGATAAACACATACGTAGCTCTGCCATTTGCAGAACCTGAAAAATTGATGACATACAAAATAGGAATGAATTTTGGGCTAAAACCAAAGGTGAAAAGTCTAAAATGCCATGCTGTGAATAACCTCATGCATTTCACACGGAAGGTAAGATGATTTGTTTCTTTATTTCGGAAAAGGGGAGAGCACGGAATTTATATAAGGAAGGTCTGCAAAGAAGCTTGTACCGTTTACTTCAGCTGCGGAAGTGAGAGCGAATGGTATGCAAAGATACTTTTTTTCAAGTACTCACAAAACAAGGCGGCCAAATAGGTCGACTGTGCAACTAGTTGGTCCAGCATGGCAGGGTTTACGTGCTCAATTTCGTCAACTAATTCCCGATTGTCATCGTCACTCAACCATTCCAAGAGAAAATTCCCACTCTTTATTTCACCTGAATGAGAAAATGGGAAACGGGGTGTGAACAGTGGTGGGTAAACTAAAATACATGCTGTGTCCTCGGTTTAAAGGGGGTAGTTGAGCGGTTTGGTGTAAATGGAATTAAATAATAATTCTGGAGACTCGTAAGTATCAAAAGAGGCAAATAAGAAAAAAAGGCGAACATGCCCATCCATCACACAAGGAAACGTCATCAAACTCAACGGGAAAACCTCAGTGCACAACATGCTAACGGAATTGGTAAGGGAAAACTCAAGTGAAAATATGTGCATGGATCTTCTTGTCTTTTCCAAAGCCTTTTTAAATCCCTCTACGCATTTTTACTTTGTTTAGACTACAGAAAAAAATACTACTGTATGCGTATCAGTTCAAGGGTGTAGCCGCCAAACATGACATAGACATCCTTCTTCGTTGAATAGATCCCTTCTTACTTATAAAGACGACAGCGACAAACGGGTTATATTCAATTAAGCGTTTGAGCATAGCCCTATTGACTTCCTCAATAGTGCCTTGCAATTCGCGATTGTCATCATCAATTAGCCACTCGTAGACACTCGACTCCACGCTCAGATCACCTGGGGAAAAGGTGGACGGTGGAAATGGGTAAAATGGCGACGTCCAGGTGGGAAAAGAACAAGCAGATGAAAACAAAAAGATGTTTTCATGCGTTGCGGAAAGACAGGATAAAAAAATAAATGGGGAGCGGGTAATATTTTTCAAAAGTATGTGTTATGTTCCGATAAAGAACGAAAAAATAGCACGGGATGGAAGAACATCAAAATGTGTTGCAGTTTGATATAAAAAGGTGAAGGGAAACGACATGGTATGGCCTTGCTTTCTTTTCTTCTTAGGGCATCAGGTGTTGCTTAATTGAGGGGGTAAGGGCGGGGTCATTCTTCTCAATCCACATTTTTGCTTCAGAAGCAAATTTTACCCGTAAATACAACAGCAACGTATGGATTAGACGTTAATATAAAGTCAAGCATATTCGCATTGACTTCCTCGATATCATCATCCAATTTACGCGTTTCCTCATCAGAGAGCCATTCCAGCACATCTGTGCCCACTGAGACGAGATCATCTGAAGAAAACAATGTAACGTATCAGTGAAGGGAAAAATAGAAAAAAAGAAAAAGAAAACGGGGATAAGAAGCTTTTTAGGAGGGACCAATAAAAAACGGAACCAAGGAAGGGGCCACACACTTGGCTTACTTATGAACAGGACAGCGATAAAATTTGTTTCGCTTATTACTGTATCCAACATATTGCCGTTAATGTCTTCGATCTCATCATCGAGCTCTCGATTTTCGTCGTCAGTAAACCAATCAAAGAGACCATCTTCGTCAAAGATGTTATCTGGGGGAAACGGTCGTTAAGTTATTTACATTCGTAGTTTGTCTCCAGATCTTCTTCAAGGTGTAAGATTTAGCCTCATTATGCAATTTATATTGCCTGTTGTTCCGTTCGCAATGAATTTATGGTCACTATAAATTTAGTATTAATGGAAAAAAAATGAACCAGTGGGTGAACTGTGAAGTATTTTGAAGACTAGGTTCTGGCATGTTTATACATATGCACATTTAGATACATATGCTTAGGTGTAAGACAATGTTTATGGATCGTACTGAGGAGTAATTTATGAAAAAAATGATAAGATAGAACAATGAAAAAAGAAAAGACAAAAAAACGAATGATAGAGTAGAGGATACATTGAGAAAGGAAGTATAAATAAATCTATAAAAAAAATAGGACTCAAGCCTATGAAAAAAAAGTCGATCCATTTCGTGCAGACATTTTATGCTTTCTTCTTTTCAGACCAACTATATGCAATGCTCTAAAAGAAAAAAATCAATTCTCTAGCTTCTTAACACCATTCTACATTTACAAAAAAAAGAAAGAAAAGAAAACTGTAATAAAAGATGAAGTCTTGTGTTCACTATTTTTCTGGGTGCCGAAGGGTATTCTGTATGTTGTGAGGAACAGGATTTATGAGCCTCTGTTTACAGCCTCGGGGTTACGTGGCTTGCGTTTTACACTGTGGATTACATCATGCCTTCTACGTGGTCTCGTTCTCCAAGTTTGTTTTTTAATCTCTGAGATGTCTATATTTCATTAAGGACAGTTTTTTTTCAGAAAGGAATTTGGGAAGGGATTGCTTGAAGATTCATTTTTAAGTATGAAAATATATATATAAAAGGCAGATAGGAAAAAAAATTAATTATGATTAAATAGTTTTGAAATTATTCATTACATAAATTATATATATATATATATATATATATATATATATATATATATATATATATATATATATATAATTATATATATATATATATATATATATATATATATATATATATAATATATATATATATATAATATAATATATATTATATATATATATATATATTATTATATATATATATATATATATATTATATATATATATATATATATATATATATATATATATATACATATATTATATATTATGATATATTTTAGTGTATATGTTGTTTGTATATATATATATATTATATATATAATATATATATATCATATATATAATATATATATATAATATATATATATATATATATTTCATATATTATATATATATTATATATATATATATATAAAATTTTCTCTCTCTCTCTTTTCTCTTCTTTTTTTTTCTTTTTTCTTTTGGTTATTGCCAGCGATATAGATTTGCTGTCTTCTGTACCGAGAAACGTCTCCCAATTTATTTACTCCGCGGATTGACACAACAGACAGTCATTACTATTCTGATAGTCCTGGGACGAGTATAGATATCTTGCTGATCAGATATTAATATTCGTCTGATGAGAAATGTCTAGAGCAGCTGAAAGAAATAACAGGTTATGAATCTGAAATAAATTGCATATCGGACAAGACAAGAAAGAGCTGAAATAGTGTTATATTCTCAATAAATCTAATAAATTTTCTTGATTTAAAATAAAGAGACATTTTTATACAGTCTATTCTGTCATTAAAAAAAAAGTAAGACTGAAAGTTCTTTGGTTGTCTATTATCATAGCCTGCAACTGCACATATATTTATTTCAAAGTAATGGTGCAACAGCTAAACAACACACACACGCACATACACTTTATCCCCGCAAAGAAAAACCTGCAGAAATATAATATGATTACCTGCCCCCTCTCTGCCCACTCTCATCCTCTCTTCCTTTCCTTTCTCTTGACCCTCCCTTCCTTTTCCTTCCTTTTATATCCCCCCTTTACCTTCCCTTCCCTATCCTTATCTTTCCTACCCTCTTCCCTTTCACCCCATCCCTTTCTTTCCATTACCTTACTATCCTTTCCCTCCCCTTCACCCTATTCCTTACTCCTCTCCTCTCCTCCCCTCCTCCCTTCCTTTACTGTCCCTCCCCCTTCTGCTTTCCCTCCCCTTCCCTTCCTGTCCCACCTCCTCTGCTTTCTCTCCCCTTCCCCCTTCCCTTCCTGTCCCCCTCCCCCTCTGCTTTCCCTCCCCTTCCCTTCCTGTCCCCCTCCCCCATCTGCTTTCCCTCCCCTCCCCTCCCCCTCCTCCCAGAGACAGAGCAACGTTCCACTGACCGTCAAAAATGAGCGGGTTGCCATTGCGGAAGTAAATGAGCGCGGGGAGCGTCTTGATGCCGTAGCGCTTAGCCAGCTGCGTGTCCTGGATCTTGACCATGTGGATGCCGTACACGTCGCACTCGTCGTCGATGTTCTCCAGCTCCGCCAGAACGGTGTCGCACGCGCGGCAGTTCGGCTTGTCTGGCGGGAGGGAGGAAAAAGGGTGAGGGAAAAGAGGCAGAAAAAAATTAGGGGTCAGAAGTAAAGACAGTTGTGAATAAAAAAGGTAAATTTTCTTTTTTTTTTCCTTTTTGTTAGAGTACGAGGGACCAATTATATAAAATAAAATGATATGTGATTAAGGTGCTTATGACCAGATATCGGTTTCGTCGTCATGGAATTAAAGACCAACACCAAGATGCGTTTGGGAAGAGCTACTCACAGAAGAAGACGGCGAGGTACTGAGTGTCTTCGAGCATGACCTCCAGCATGTTTCTGTTGATAGTTTCAATCCTATCCTCAGTCTTCTGAAGGATGAGCCACTGTAAGACGTCCTCCTCTGCCAACAGGTCTCCTGCAACACATACTTCAATATGAACACAAACAGAAATGCAATATTGTGTGCAAAAGGGTTGAAATAAAGTTGTCATAAGGATAAAGGAAGATAAACCATGATTTTTCAATTCGTATTAGAGTTCCCATTAGAGGGTGAAACGGATAATCCATGCACCCCACTGCGACGGATGTAGAATAGAAAAGGTATTTATAACGAAAATGTAATCGAAACCAATCAAATACACCTCTTGCACTGCGAAGATATTCTCATCCCTACCTTTTCGAGGTAATTCGTATCTTAAAATGTCAAAATACCCTCCACTCCCTCCCCAAGACGCCCATCATGCGCCAGGGCTCAGACTTGCCTTCATAGACGGTGGGAATCTGGTGCTCGAAGTACAGCAGCGCCGGCATGCTCACCACGCCGTAGCGCTCGGCCACCTTGGCGTCTTGGGTCTTGACGAACTTGACGCCTATTCTGTCCGTGTCGTCATCGATGTTCTCCAGCTCCTCGAGAACCTTCATGCAAGTGCTGCAGGCGTTGGTGTCTTCATTATCTGCCGCGTGGGTGAGGGGGAAAGCGAATTAACTTTCTCGTTTTAATTATGGTCTTATCAAGGGAGGAAAAGAAGACCTGCGCAGCTAAGTGTGCGATGGAGACGTGTGTGAATGCGCGTGTACATTCTACTGTGCACAAGAACATCGGTTGCTGCTGAGGCGATGCAAGAGTGTGAACGACTCGAAAGCGGATGGCGTCTGTCTGCTCTCAGACATTGTCTAAAACTGGTCTCAAGATTAGCTCATTAGAAACGTGAAAATGCATCATAAGAGTCAATCCTCTAAGTGTTCTATATAAAAAAAAACAAGGTTCTCTTAAAACCTTTCTCGTAACCAGAAAACATCTACATGTGACACAAATCACTCGTTTAGACAATGAACGATTCACAAAGTACAAGACAGACAACAGACAACATGACATTTGCCAGATTTACTACGTGTTACGAATACTAAAAGATAGAAAAGTGAACTGGATTGACATACAATAAACATTTCAAGACATGAATAGCACAACTGGTAGATTTACTACATGTTACTAGAAGATTGCAAATTTAACTGGACTGACGTAACATTTCAAGACAAGACTGGCATGAAAGAACTAGAATTACTGACATAAGAAGAAACGACACGAATGAGTTCCGAACTGTATTAATGAAACAGTCTAGATCGGGTTAGAATTCTAAACTTGATCCCTAGTAGTGTGTTTAGTGTTTTAGTGCTACCTACAGCTACTGTAGAACATAAGCAAACGAAGCTTTGCATATTATTGTTTAAAACTATCACAGCCATTAGGTATATTAATACAGGTAATTGCTCTGAGTTATGCCCTGAAATCACCTGTCCAAAAGCTGAAGCTTCTCATTACGTCTACTGTTCAGGAGATTCATAAGAATCATAATTAATATGGAGGCCAACTCTACTGAATAAACGGACAATGTCTACCAGGTGGATGTGGATTAAGACGAAAAGACTACGAATCTCCTAAGGAATGTTTAATTGAAGGTGTCTATGTGCCTACGAGGTGGCAAAGACCGACGTCTGGACAAGAAGGAGACCTTGGACTTCCATACGAAAGCAATGGTAATCGCAGCCTCATATCTTTTATTATTATATATTTTTCCTTCCTCATGTACCCTTCGTAGTTCCAAGAGCTCCTTCGCCTTGTCTTCGATACGACTAAGGTGAGGTATCATACGGGTAGCGTGTTCCTACAGGGTGTGGCTGTGCGGCAGCGGAATTACAAGGGGAGTCTGCTGCTTCTACAAGGACGACCAAAGAGGCGTGAAATAATACTGCTCTGAGCGAAGGTGAGGCAAAGGTAAAGGAGGGGAAAGGGAGGGGGAGGGAATATACTGTAAACAATAAGAGAAAGTAAACAATCTTCACTTTGTTCCTGGTCAGCATCGTCCTTCCTCCTCTTCTTCTTTTTCTTCTCAGGTTCGACAGGCGTTTCGGGACAACCGCAAGAGACCGGGTCCCCTTCGAGAAACAGGAGGAAACACTCGTAAGATTTTGGACAAGACGTCGAGGAAAGTCCGTGGAGAGGTAGGAGGGGTCATGGCGTCAGTGTGAGAATCGTAACGTCAGAGGTAGCAGAATGTCAGGGTGATATCACACATACAAGTATGACATCACAATGAAAACCTTGATGAGACAGGTGCAAGCACGAACATGACAGGTATAAGCATGGCGTCACAAAGAAGTTCAGGATTTACAAAAATATAAAAATGAATAGATTTTTAAATGCACGGTGCATAGTTCATCGCATAGTAGGAGATTAAGAGAAATAATTTTAATATTTGCAGATGGTATAAAGCTGAATTAATATGATAAAACATGTGAAATCAGGTAACTGATATTTATTCTGCATTACCATAAGGCCAATTTTAATAAAGGAAAGATCTTATCTAGGCGGCATCATATTTTATATGAAGTATTTCCAGACCCGTGCAATGAGTATGTGCACAATCGTAAAATTATATTAATGCTAATCACAAGATTTAGAATTTTCTTGTCGAGTTCTGAAATCTTTTTAAAAATATTATGGAATAGAATTTAAAATATGGGATATAATCTATGACACATACATTCTAATTTTGTTATAAATATGAATCATTAGAAAATTAGAATTGAGAGTTTTTAGAGAAGAAAATACAAAGAGTAAATGTATTTAATCCATTGTGATATGGACGCTGTTTTGTAGAGAGAGAGAGAGAGAGAGAGAGAGAGAGAGAGAGAGAGAGAGAGAGAGGAGAGAGAGAGGAGAGAAGAGAGAGAGAGAGAGGGAGAGAGAGAGACTGAGAGATGAGACTGAGAGAGTGACTGAGAGAGTGACTGAAAGAGAGAAAGAGAGGAGAGAGAGAGAGAGGAGAGAGAGAGAGAGAGAGAGAGAGAGAGGGAGAGAGAAGAGATGAGAGAGAGAAGAGAGAGAGAGAGAGAGAGAGAGAGAGAGAGAGAGAGAGAGAGAGAGAGAGAGTGAGAAAGAGAGAGAGAGAAAGAGAGAGAGAGAGAGAGAGAGAGAGGAGAGGAGAGATAGAGAGAGAGAGAGAGAGAAGAGAGAGAGAGAGAGAGAGAGAGAGAGAGAGAAGAGAGAGGAGAGAGAGAGAAGAGAGAGAGAGAAGAGAGAGAGAGAGAGAGAGAGAGAGAAGAGAGAGAGAGAGGAGAGAGAGAGAGAGAGAGAGAGAGAGAGAGAGGAGAGAGAGAGAGAGTGACTGAGAGAGAGAGAGAGAGGAAGAGAGAGAGAAGAGAGAGAGAGAGAGAGAGAGAGAGAGAAGAGAGAGAGAGTAGATAGAAGAGAGACGAGAGACCCGAGAGTAGGACATGGAGAGAGATGTAGAGAGAGAGACGAGAGAGAGACTGAGATCTAGCATCGAGAGGAGAGAGAGATGACGAGGAGAGAGAGAGAGAGAGAGATGGTCTGAGTCGGAAGATGTTAGAGAGGCGATTGAGTAGAGAGAGAGAGAGATGAGAGAGGACGAGAGAGAAAGAGAAGAGAGAGAGAGAAGAGAAGAGAAGAGAAGAGAAAGAGAAGAGAGAGAAGAGAGAGAGAGGAGCGAGAGAGGAGCAGGAGGAGAGAGAGAGAGAGAGAGAGAGAGAGAGAGAGAGAGAGAGAGAGAGAGAATGGAAGGAAAAGAAGAAAAACAGACGTGAACTAGACTTACAGAAATAGACAGCGATGGCATCAGAGTCCCGGATGACTCTGAGGAGGGCGTCGCCACTCATGTCCTCGATGAAGTCAGCTGTTGGGTCTTTCTCCGTCAGAAGCCACGACAGGAGGTTCTCCTCGTTCTTCATATCGCCTTTTCCCCGACGGAAGGAAATTCAGAGAGAGAGAGAGAGAGAGAGAGAGAGGAAAAAAAGAATTAGATGGTATCTCCTGATTAATATAACTCGGGTTACAGGTGTCTTAAAGGGTGTGTTTGATTTTATTTTTACATATATATGTGTATGTTTGCTATGGGATGGTTATTTGTGTGGCTGTGTAAAGACGAGAAAAGGGGACTATATGTTCATTTTTTTAAAAGTCAAAGTTGGAATTATCTCTAAACTCTTTAAACTCTTTATCGCATTATCTTTTTGTTTCTCTTTGATGATGTTTTAAAATATGTATAACTCTTTCGTGGAAAGATGATTGAAGGAGTAAGCTTTAGCATCAAGTCTTGTTTTATCGAATTACCTACTTTGTTTAGCATGAAAAGTTTACAACAGGTGAAAGGTTACGGCTACTTGTTACATGGAATTTACGATTACCAAGAGTTTTTACAATAGCAGCAATATATACTGTATAATTGATGATGTATTAGACACAATGCTACAGCGCTTTAAATAGTGTACGTTACACAACAGCATTATAATAATGATCATTACTACACATGCGTGCTTGCTGATATATTTGCTCATCTGGTGATATTTGGAATAAATAAAACCGGAACCTTACGACTAAAAAAAAAAAAAAAAAAAAAAAAAGAGAGAGAGGCATATAAATCAAGGATTTTTCCCCCCGTGCGTATCGGGATAACGGGGGAAACCAAGAAATACGACAACGAAAAGAAAATACACAGGGGAACGATCACCAAATGTCCGAAGAGTAGGTAACCACAAGGAAGGATTTTGAGGGTCGTGCTGGTGCGAAAATCGATTCGTGCTTGAATAAGGGCGCTTGTTACAGAAGGCAGAACAGAAAAGTCGACTTTGATAAGGAAAATGAGACAAAGAGCGCCTGCACTTGGCAGTTTTGTTAACACGTTGCGTAGGTACATTTGCGGTTTGGTTGCAGTGTTAACGTAGCACCATGTGTTCGTTCGTAGAAACAGAAACAGGCTATGAGACGTAAAGAAATCTCTAATAATTAATAAAATGTTTTACAAATGGCACTGCATGAACGCTGCAAGTCAAAAGTTGAATCGTGCAGGAGAAAAAATATATATATATAAACATTACAAAGGGAAAAACATAACCATCACGAAAGAAATCAGTTTCTCAACATTTCAGGAAGTTGAACAACTGTCCCGACCTCCCGTTCGGCCAAGACTCAGCCGTGACATCGCGAAGTGGACGACGTCAGACGACATAGGAATGGTGTCAAACAATACCCTTAACGATTAGCATAAACGGACTGTGCCTGAGCTGACACGCTGGCCGACATCGATGCATTGAACGTATGAAAAGGGGGGAACTCGGCATGCTACAAAGACAAATAGAGCCACATTTCTCACGGCTGTACACGGGAATATTTATACCAGCTTTTTTTAGAATATAAAACATAAAATACGAATTCATACAATTCATAATAAAATTTTAAATTACGTTAGGTTTAAAAATTACATCCCATGTACAGACAGTGAGAAAAGCAGCCTTTTAATCTTTACTACAGGGCGTTGCAAGCGACAGGTAACTGAACTGAGACCATCCACACGAGGGCGAGGGTCGAAGCCCCGGCCCATGATGGGACCTACCACCTGAGGTCAGACGAGGTCACGAAGGCGAAGGTAAGGCAGCGATTGGGAGAGAGAGAAAAAATGAGATGACAGCATCAGTAACACAAAAGAGTCTGTCACTGTAGACATGTTTGTGGTTTCACCTCAATACATACGGTTGTATGGCCTAACGAAGTAAATGTTATCCCTTCAATAAAAGTAATTAGTCCTGTTGTTGAGTCAATTAGATCTTCATGGAGACTACATGTTAAGTCACTATGAACTTTTACCAAAGTATTCAGGCAAGAAAAAAATATATGTGTTTGATTGAATGGACATGCTCAACACGAATAAAAGTGGTGCAACTACTGTTATAACTAAAGTCATGTAGTCTTATGTGCTAAAATACTATTGATCAGTAATCAAAGAAGTAGGACGTTATCACATACACAAATACCTAATGCTCCAATAGCTATATTTCTCTATTGCAAATAAACTGAGTCTGTAAAACACTTGAACTCATCTAATTAAACCTGTTGTATTAAATGAGGTGAGAGTATTGAAGAAGTATTGAAGAAAAAGTAAATGGTGAAAGAGCTACAGATTATAAGCAAAGTAGGAGGTTTCTGTGATGATCTGCAGGTCTAATTATGCAGAATAATAGCAATTGCAAAATAAGAATGGCAAAAGCTTTCGATTTGCTATTTACAAAAGAGGAGCTTAATTTTCTTCTTTCTTTCCTGAGATGACAAAGGTTAAAAAAGAAAAATAAACAAGAAGGAGAGAAAGAAGAAAAACGCGAATGAAGAAGAGACGAGAGACGGAAGAAGAGAGTAAAATATGAAGAAGAAAAAAATACCATTCCAATTATACAAGGTGATGAAGAACTCATACTATTGCACTTATTAACGATGATGAAGCAGAAGAAGTAGAAGAAGAAGAAAACGAAGATGAAGATAAAAACTAGTAGACTAAAAAAAAGAAGATGAAGAAAACTTTTGTAATTCTGCAATCCAAAAAGAAGAAGCCCTTACCTCCCAACCCGCAAACCCCCACCATCGCTTCCCGAAGAAGACCCACGTACCGGCATAGATGATAGGTTCCTCGGTGCCAGCTCGGTAGAAGACGATAGCCGGCAGCGCGAAGACCCCGACCTCCTTTGCCAGCTGAGAGTCGTCGATCTTCACGAAGTCGATCCCGTTGGCGTCGGCCTCGTCATCGATGTTCTCCAGCTCAGCGAGGACTTTCTGGCACTGTTTGCAGCCTTCTTCGGCGTCTGCGAGGAGGAGGGGAGGAAGGGGGAGAGAGGGGGGGAGAGAGGTCAGAGGATTGTGCTTGTACGCCAACGGAGGTTTAATGGTGTTCTTTTTGCTTATCTTGTTATATTGCTCTTACTTATTGTGTATTGTTAGATTTCTTTTTGACTAAGAAATTGAAGATTGACTTTTTTTTTTTAGTTTAAGAAAGAAAATATGAATTGTAATACTCACTGATCTTCTATACATGTAATGCAAGTAGTGAAAGAGAGAGTAAAAATTAGTCAAAAAAAAAAAAAAAAAAAAAAAAAATACTGAGAAAACACAGGAAAACAAAACTAACTAGAAACTAACAAAACATACGGGAAGAAATGAGGAGAAAAACGACGAAAATAAAAATAATAATAATAACACAGAAGCAAAAACGAAATAGAATAAAAAAGATACAAAAAAAAAGATCTTTAAAAATATATACAGAAAAACAAAAAAAAAAAAAAAAGAAAAAAAAAGAAGAAGAAGAAAAAGAAGAAACGGATAGCTGGAGGAAAAAAAAAGAAAAAGAAAAAGAAGAAACGGATATTTGGAGAAGAAAGAAAACCAAGCGCCCAAAGGACTCACAGAAGAAGACCGCCAGATAATCCGTGGTCTGCTTGATCCTCTCGAACATCTTCCTGTTGACCTTCTCGATGGCGTCGTTAAGCTCCATGTTCTCGGGGGCCGTGAGCCAGTCCAGCACGTCCTCGTCGTCGTACAGGTCGCCTGCCGGAGGAGGGCGGCCCTTCAGGTATTGCGGGGGGCGGGGGTGGGTGTGGGTGGGGGTGGGGTGGGTAGGGGTGGGTGGTGGTTGTGGTGGTGTGGGTGGTGTGGGTGGGGGTGGGTGGTGTGAGTGGTGGTAGGGGTGGTGGGTGGGTAGGGGTGGGTGGTGGTGGTGAAGGTGTAGGTCTTGGTGGGGGTGTGGGTGGGGGTGGGGGTAGGGGTGGTGGTGGTGGGGGGAGAGGGCGTTTGCTATGGTTCTTAAATGATACCTTAAACATATGTGTATATATGTGTATGTATGTATAAACGTATGCAAAAATACAGTCATACATCCATCTTCCCTTTCATACTTCCTCTATCTTAGCCATCCTTCTTCTGTTCTCCTTCTCTTAGATTCTCTCCTCTTCCTCCTATTTCATTTTCCACCTACCCATCCCCTTCCATCTTTCTCCCACTGTTCTTTTCCACCTATTCATCCACCTCCATCTCCTCCTCCTCCTCATTTTCTTCTATTTCCACCACATCCTCCTCCTCCTCCTCTTCCTCTTCTTCTTCCTCTTCCTCTTCCTCCTCTTCCTCCTCCTCCTCCTCTTTCTCCTTCTCCTTCTCTTCCTTTTCCACCACCTCCTCCTCCTCTTCCTCCTCCTCCTCCTCCTCCTCCTCCTACTCCTTCTCCTTCTCTTCCTTTTCCACCACCTCCTCCTCCTCCACCTCTACCCCTACCCCCACCTCCAGCCCCACCTCCACCTCCCCCCCAACCCAACCCCCACCTCCACCTCCACCTCCAACCCACCCCCTACCCCCTCTCCCCCTCCCTAACCCACTCCTCCCCCTACCCTTTCCTCCCCCTACCTTTCCCTCCTTCCTCCCTCCCCCTACCCCCCCACCCCTACTCACCCTCGTACTTGATGTGCTTGCCCTTCCTGAAGTACACCAGCCCTGGAGGGTTCCTGAAGCCGTATTTCTTGGCCATGAGGCGGTCGTTCATCTTCACCAGCTGGATTCCGTACTCGGCTGCCTCGTCGTCTATCTTCTCCAACACGCGGAGCACCTTGGGACACTCGTCGTTCTCCTCGTTGACTGTTGGAGGGGAGGGAGGGAGGGAGGGAGGGAGGGAGGTGGTGGTGAGGGGAGGGAGGGAAGGGAGGGAGGTGGTGGTGGTGAGGGGAGGGAGGAAGGGAGAGAGGTGGTGGTGAGGGGAGGGAGGGAGAGAGAGAGATGGTGGTGGGGGAGAGATTGATGGGGAGGGTAGGGATATAAGTGAGAGAGAGAAAGAGAGAGAGAGAGAGAGAGAGAGAGAGAGAGAGAGAGAGAGAGAGAGAGAGAGAGAGAGAGAGAGAGAGAGAGAGAGAGAGAGAGAGAGAGAGAGAGAGAGAATAGAGACGAGGAAGAGGTTAAGGTGTAAGAAACAAAAATGAATGTAGGAAGGGAGGGAAAATGGATATTTGTAGGCGGAGAATGAAGAAGAAAATAAAGATGGAGGAAGAGGTGAAAGGATTGGAGTGAGAGAATGGGTGGAAGAATATGAAAGGGAGAGAAAAGAAGAGAGGGAAAAGGAGGGAGAGGAAAGTAGAGAGGAGGATGGAGGGAGACGAAAGAAGAGAAGAGGAAGGAAGGAGAGAAAAGAAGAGGGGAGGAAGGAAGGAGAGGAAAGAATAGAGGAGGAAGTAGGGGGGGGAAGGAGAGAAGGGTGAATGGAGGCAGTGAAAGAGATAATAAGAGGTGGGGGATAGAAAATGGAGCACAGAAGAAAGACAATAGGGAAGAGGTGGGAAAGGGCAAGGGAAAATATAGGAGAAGAAGGGAGAATGATAACATTATATTAGAGTCGGAACAAACGTGGAAAATACAACTTCAATAACAATTGAAAGTGAAGAAAATAATATTAATCATCCTTATCATTAGGATTGTGATGGAAAAGAGAATAGTAACAATAATGAAAATACGTCTATTGCTGCTTTGGTAACACTGATACTGTTACTACTAATGCTTCTACTTCTGATATGACAATAATGGCAACAATTACATTAATTGTAGCAATAGCTGTCATTCATGCTACCATTACTGATTAAAATATTACTAATAATACTGATATTTTCTCATAAAGACAAAAATAATAAAAGTATCATGCTAATGCTACTGCTGCTAATGATATTAATAACAAAAGTTATCAATAACAATAACAAATAAAAACACAAAAAATTCTGAGACCATCACAGCGTACGCGAAAAAGCAAACCGATGTCGGGTCTCCACAAGCTACTCACAGAAATAGACAGCGAGGTAATCTTGCGTATCGATGAGCGTGTAGAGAAGCTGTCTGTTGATATTCTCAATGGTATCCTCGTGCCTCTGTTCGATCAACCACTCCAGCACATCCTCCTCTGCCTGGATGTCACCTGTTCGGGGAAATGTGTCAGAGGAGGCGAGAGGGGCGTGTGTAGTGGAAGAGTACGTGGGCCGCTGTGTGCATGTTGTTTTCGCGATCCTAAGTTCTTTTATAAGCAGATTGCTGTGTGGTGTCCACAGTGACGAGCTAGGGCAGTCTTGCCATACTGTATTCATGGAATTCGTAGTATGCGTTGATATCTTTTATCCTTATGTCATTTCTTGCAGTTCAGTCCTTTGGAATGGAATGCTATGAATTATCATATTTCTCAGTGTTTTCCTCATATCATCATTCCTAGTAGAATATACGTGTGTATATATATATATATATATATATATATATATATATATATATATATATATATATATATATATATATATATATATATATATATATATATAATATATATATAATATATATATATATATATATATATATATATATATATATATATATATATATATATATATATATATATATATATATAAGGATGTCACTACATGATGTCAACACGGCGCTAAGTAGATCGTCAAACACCGCATCGGTGATGGCAGGAATATGAATGATATATATATATATATATATATATATATATATATATAAGGATATGTATATATATAGATAGACATATATATGGATATATACATATGGCTATGGATATGTATATGTATATACATATACATATACATATACATATACAATATAATATATATATATAATATATATATATATATATATATAATATATATATATATAATATATATTATATTATGTATGTATGTATGTGATATATTGTATGATATTGATTTATATTATATATATATATGATATATATATAGTATATATATATTATATATATATTATATTGAAATGTATATATTATGATATATATAGTGTAGTTTGTGTGTTTTGTAGTGTGTTTGTGTGTGATGTGTGTGTTGTGTGTGTGTTGTGTGTGTTGTGTGTGCTGTGTGTGATTGTGTGGTGGTAATATACATACACTATAATACCCTTAACAAAAACCCAACATCCCATCATATATTATATATATACTATACTATATATATATATATATATATATATAATATATATATATATATTATATATATATATATATATATTATAATATAATATATATGATATATATATAAATGTATAAGAATAAATCACAGATTCATATAAAACTAATATTGAATTAATGTATGATGTTAAATGATTATTAGAGACAAGTTAAGGTATTGCATAAGTTCGACTGTGCAGAGGTGTGATTTACAGTTAGCATGCTCCTGCCATTTTTTGTGAAAAGTAACGGGGAGTGGATAATAATATGTATACATTTGTAATATGATGAGAAAACTAATCCATAAGTAAGCAGTGAAACAGCGAATCATAAGTCTTAGTATATATACATAATTCTATATATACAATACTATATAATATTGTGAGGTATACATGATTGGAATAATTTATTTATATGTATAGACAATACATATACATAAAGTAGTATATAACATGTAGATTTAATACTATATAAATTTAAATATTGGTAAACTTGATTATCGAATATAGCGAATTTCTTGAATGATGACCAGATCATAGGAATATTATCAATTTAGTCTCATTGAAAAACTGCAAAGTCAGTGATCCTTCATGGTTTTGATAATACATTAATAATACAACCCAATAGTATCAAATAGTGATTTTTTTATATTATATATATATAATAAATTTAATTATAAGAATTTATTATAGATATAATAAATATATAATTATATGAATTTATCTATATATATATATTATAAGGAGTATTGATACTCTAAGTATATGAAATATACTATTAGACAAGTTAAACTGAAATCAATAAATGAGAAATGAGAAAAAAGAGGTATTTATCCATGTCAATGATATTCACATATATTACTATACCTCCTCCATATTTTAACGCGTTCGTAATATACTTGATTAATTAAGGCTATCTTTATTCATACTATCATATAACAGACTATTCTTATTTACTAAATTTTCTCTTACATCCATAACAAATTCATTTCTACATTTATTATCTTCTTCATAATAATGTATTTATATTAACAAATAATACCATCATACTTTCAAATACTATATTAGAGAACTGAAATACCGCATCCTCTACCTCACATGAATCTCTCCAACAGCAGCTCCTCATTTCTATCCGTTCGTAATAATCAACTCAGTTGACCCTCACGCTTCCTGCCATGAAGCATGTGTGAAACATCGCCAATCAAGTCCTCAGGTTTTCCTCGTCTTTGCACACGGTCAATTTGTACTCTTAGCGAATTCGTTTACTATACTAACCTGCATCTCAATTCTGACATTTCTTATTCATCAGCTTCTTCTTTTTGGACTCTCCTGCATTATCTCGTTCTTCCGACACTGAAATCTGCCCATCACTTCCTGGATAGAGCGTTGTCCTCATCCATAAGTTCCTCCCTTTCCTATTCTCTTTCTTTCTCTATTTCACTCTCCTCTCCTTCATCTCTTTACGTCTCACCTCAGCGTTCCTCTTCCGTCATTCCTCATCCTCATCTTCGTTCTCCATAGTGTTCCTCTTCCTCTCATCATCCGTCATCATCTTTTGCCTCACCTCAGCTGCTTCCTCATCTCATCCTCATCTTCTCCTCATCCAGTAGCTCCTCTTCTCATCCTCTCCTCATTTCCTCATCCTCATCCTTCTTTCCTCTTTCTCTTTCATCTTCGTCCTTCATCCTCAGCTGCTTCTCTCCTTCCTCCTCTTCCTCATCCTCCATCTCTTCTCACCTCATCTTCGCTCATCTAGCGCTTCCTCTTCCTCTTCCTCATCTCATCCTCATCTTCGTCCTCATCCTCAGCTGCTTCCTCTCCTCTTCCTCTCCTCATCCTCATCTTCGTCCTCATCCTCAGCTGCTTCTCCTCTTCCTCATCTTCTCCTCATCCTCATCTGCTTCCTCATCCTCATCCTCATCTTCGTCCTCATCCTCAGCTGCTTCCTCTATCTCTTCCTCATCCTCATCTTCGTCTCATCCTCAGCTGCTCCTCTCCTCATCCTCATCTTCGTCCTCATCCTCACTGCTTTTCCTCTTCCATCTTGCCCATCTCATTTTCTTCGTCCTCATCCTCAGCTCCTCACTGCTTCCTCTTCCTCATCCTATCTTCGTCCTCATCCTCAGCTGCTTCCTCTTCCTCATCCTCATCTTCGTCCTCATCCTCAGCTGCTTCCTCATCCTCATCCTCTTCCTCATCCTCATCTTCGTCCTCATCCTCACTGCTTCCTCTTCCTCACCTTCCTCATCCTCATCTTCATCTTCGTTCATCTTCGTCCTCATCCTCAGCTGCTTCCTCTTCCTCATCCTCATCTTCGTCCTCATCCTCAGCTGCTTCCTCATCCTCATCTCTTCCTCATCCTCATCTTCGTCCTCATCCTCAGCTGCTTCCTCTTCCTCATCTTCGTCCTCATCCTCAGCTGCTTCCTCTTCCTCTCCTCATCCTCATCCTCATCTTCGTCCTCATCCTCAGCTGCTTCCTCCTCCTCATCATCAGCTTCATCATCTTCATCTCCCGCTTCCTCATCTCCATCTTCCTCCTCCTCCTCTTCATCATCATCATCACCATCACCAGCGTCCTCATCTGCTTCTTCATCTTCGTCCTCGTCATCCCCATCTTCCTCATCGTCGTCTTCGTCATCAGCACCATTATTGTTATCATCATCACCATCTTCCTCTTCCTCCTCCTCATTATCATCACCCTCCTCGTTTGCCTCGTCCTTATTGTCATCTTCATCATCATCAGCTTCATCCTCCTCATCATTATTAGCATCACCATCATCCTCACCTACATTATCATCCTCACCTTCATCCTCACCATCATCACCCTCCTTTACTTCTAGAAGCCTGCGGAAATTCATGCTAATGGCTGGACTCTCAACTGTTTCTGAAATCAGTCATAGCCTCTTGTTGAAATGCAATGGTTAAGGCCCTTTGCAACACGATACAAGATGTCCTTTCGTGGTAAATGAAAGCGGGACGACCAGTTAGTGTCATTGGAAATTCTAAGGTAAATGTAGCCCTGGATTGAATTGAATCATGGGTGATTATGTGAACAAGATTTCGCATCATATATTTAAGTTTGCGATTGTTCATAAAAAAAAAAACTGTCAGTGGTCCCCCACCGCTTAACCCCGGATCCCTGTGAATCAATCAACTAAATTCAAAATTTCAAAAGATCTGCATCGATAGGTTGTTAAGAATAAACTTTGGAACTGAATTTTTAATGTCTAATGGCTATTCTAATCTGGGGTCCATGGGAAATTTTATCTTAACAAATAAGGCCCTCGGTAGTGAAAAAGTTGGAAGTCACTGATCTGCATGAAGAGGAATCTATGTTAAAAATGTAATACGTCCATTTTATTGCAATGTCAAAATCTAAGACTTTAGTTCATAATGTAACACATGGCTACAGGGCAGCTGGATGGCAATTAGTAACATATATTATTTACACAGTGTATTCTTCAATAATTTGGATGCTACCCTTGATCTTTGTTATAGCCAATTTCCACTTTCTCTTATTTAGACAAAATGCCACATTATTTAGAAAGCTAATACTTTTCAAAGACAATTATTCTAGTTAGTAAAAAATACCATGAATCTATTTAAAAGTTTTAGACGAACTATATATTTAAAGATTAGTTAAGAACTTGACGTAGGACACCTTGTATCGTATATTTTCTTTATTTTTTTCTTTTTTGTTTTACTAGTTCTTTTCTTGTTTAATTTGGGTTTGTCATGAGAAAAGGAAGACCTGGAAGGCTATGATTTTTATCCTCGCTGATAGTAGGAAATCTGGTAATCTCAGAATGGATACAGCAACATCAATCCAGTTATATATACTACAAACTGCTGTTATTTCTTTCTCAAGCGTGATGCCTATCTCATTAACTTCTTATATATAGCATAATAAAGGGACGTGGATACTGAATTCTATGTTGCAATAAAGCAAATTTGATAGTAATGATGGTAATAATTATGATACTTAAAGTAATAATTATGATAACGATAGTAATAACAATAATAATAATAATAATAATAATAATAATAATAATAATAATAATAATAATAATAATAATAATAATAATAATAATAATAATAATGATAATAATAACGATAATAATATTAATGAAAACAATTATGACAACTGAGAGATACACAGATATACAAATAAATGAACAAATACGTATACACTGAGTATGCATAGTTCCAGGTCATCCTTGTTTAGGTTTTGGGGGGAAAACAAACAAAGATGCTTACTTTTTTCTGCAATTAGCCAAGAAAAGATGCCCCTGTCGTCACCTGGGGATGCAACAGACGTGACCTAATGAGGGACACAGCTCGAGTCAGGTCAGGGGTCGTGAGACTCCCAACGCTTTGCTTTTGTGTTTCTTTGCCTTTCACAATGGAAGATATTGCCTTTAACTCCAAGCAGTCACAGTGTGCTTTGAGATTATTAGCTTTCACAAGTTTTGCATTAGAGTGCCTGTTACGACAACTGTTTTCCATGACTACCAAAGCAAAGCATAAGCACTAAATGAAACTAAGATTTTGACTGAAATTATATCGGTTAATTAATCCGTTTTAATCTACGATGAATAGCAGCTACCTTTCAGGCATGAGCATATGTCCAATCACAACCAGGAGTAGAATGTTATTTATCTCATTTATAATTCAACCAATCACAAGATTCCAAAGAGATGTAGCCAATCACAGTAAATTATATGAATATCAATGGTCAGCCAATCAGAGTCGAGATCATAAAGGTTTGGTCACGTGACACCTTAGTTCCGGACAGCTGATTGGTTCTATGTTGGACGCTGTCAAAGCCTCAGGACTGCCACATGCTTAAAACTAAATATTCTTTAAAGTCTACATTAGTCTACACTAAACATCACCAGTTTCAAAATACTTTGGTACTATTTATTAGTGATTTCCATGTGTAGATATTAAAAATGTTGCTACTTATTATACCATACACGGCTAGCGATAAACTTACAGAAATCACGTTCACTGTGATATCCCGTGTCTATAGCATCTTTATTTAAGGCAACATTTCAAAAGATTATCATTACTCTTTCTTAACTTCCTTGCTCATCGAATGCTGCTATATTGTTCTATATGACAA
>NC_051399.1:39138757-39141257 GCF_015228065.2 Penaeus monodon
AAAAGGGGAAGTGCTGCGAACTTCTTGTGGTTTCTCACAGTTGCCAAAACAAGCATGGGGGCTGCAAGGGTTGGGGGGGGGGGGGTGGTAGGGAATATCATTTCTGGGTTAGTTATGCCAATGCACATATGTAGAGGAAATATCAGTCAACTTAGCCTTTATCTATACTGTACATCTATCTCGATCCTCTAATTCACATAAAAGCTGCACTGAGTATGTCTTGTGAATAAATACAGGCAGCTGAATCTATACAGAACAATGACATCAATAACAACTAAGAACAATGTTATCGAATAGATTAATACCATTTAGACATTTAAGCGTACTAAACATATGCATAGAAATTTTAGCCATGGCTTTAACAGTACTAATTATTCAGATTAAAAAAAAAAATCAAAATTTCACTAATTTTACTCACAAAATATATTAATTGTATTATTAGATGACAGCCACTTAACAAAAGTCTAGGCAGAGAATTAATATTAAAGTTTACGTAAACCAATTTTTTTTTTTTTTACCAAGTAGCGGGACACATGCAGAGAGCAGAGAATAAGGAACACATGCTGCGAACGGAAAAGAAAGGAATAGGAGAATAAACAGAGACAAGGTGTAACTCAGAGAGGAAGAGAGAGCGAGAGAGAGGATCCACATCGCCACAGACATAGGACTGGTAATGCATGTCACCCAACCATCACAAGAGCAAACCGAAGGGACGTCAGTTAACGTGTTATTTCCGGGTTGCAGTTACAAGGGCGACAAGAACAGATACATATCTTGGGGGTCTTGCTTTAATCCAAAGGTTAAATATGTTCCTAATATTACTTACATTTCCGCAAAGGAATATAGTAGAGCAACGGCAAAAAAACACGATTACTGTACCTCGGGAGCGTTGTGGTGAGCTCGAGAGGGAGAGAGAGAAAGACATGCATCCACACTCTTCTTAAGAGATCTTGATGATAAAGGACTCTTGATGGCTTAAGAATACCAAGAAGGATTTTTTTTTCTCTTTTTTTATTTTGGCTGGTTAGTTGGTGAATAAAAGTTTTGTCCGTTGAAAAAAAGGTAAATTATTTAGACCCCCTACTATAACGGGGGATACAAGCGCAAAAATATTTTTGATTTAGAATTCTGTGGCGATTGTTTGGATTCAAAACTAAAACGAAAAAAAATCGAAAACAGGACCTAAAAAAAGTGGGGAGTAGAATTACAAAAAGGAAAAAAAAGAACAGAAATACTTCGACGCTTATGCAGACTATCGAAGATTTAATTTCTGTAGAAAAAGAAAACGAAAAAAAGAAATAATAATAAGCATATTTTACAGTGCGCATTTTCTTTTCTTCTTCTTTTTTAGGAGGGAAGGAAAGTCGGGAGACGGACAATCTGCATGGTTCCTCGGGAGAAGAAAAAGAAAAGAACACCGAAAAAAAAAGCGGAAGAATAATAACCTAAAAATTAATAATAAAACTTACAGAAGAGAACGGCCACGAACTCCTGCTCCTCGACGATTTTGTCAAGGATCTTGGCGTTGACTTCCTCGATCTGGTCCGGAAGTTCCATGGCCTCGAGGCTCGTCAGGAACTCCAGGACTCCAGCCTCGTCCATTAAGTCACCTGAGTTGGAGTGGGAGAGAGAGTGTAAATGGAGAGAGAGAGAGAGAGAGAGAGAGAGAGAGAGAGAGAGAGAGAAGGAGGAGGGAGAGGAGGAGGGAGGGAAGGGTTGAGGGAGAGGGGGGAAGGGAGGGAGTGGAGGGAGGAGGGAGGGAGGGAAAGAGGGTAGGAGGAAGGGAGGGAGAGAGAGATAGATAGAGAGAAAAGAGAGAGAGAGAGAGAGAGAGAGAGAGAGTAACAAGTAGACAAACAGGCAGATTTTTTTAAATAGAAAAGAAGGCATTAATTGTATTCCTACCAACATACAAAATAAATAACAAATATCATTAACAAAGCATAAAATTATACATCCATGTTTCCCCATCTAGAAGGAGCTTGTCGTCTGTACTGTTTTCAATGTTAGTAATTTCAAACATTTACAATTATCAATGCAAAGCTTTTTGTATTCATATTCCTGTCAACCTGCTTATTTAAATTCTTAATAGAATGCCAGTATCTGCGTCAGTAACAATCAGTCCGTTTTTCTATCCATATTTTAGACCTGTTTATCTGTAAGTATGTTTGTATACATGTCTACCTATACACATATATAACTATTTATCTACCCACATGTATATCCAGCAGGTTCAAATGTACAAATATACTAAGTTTTCAAGATTTAATCTTAAGCCCGAAAACGTACAGTTCATTAAATTTGACATATTGTGTAAAATTCCTAAGACGTCAAGCAGAAATATACTTCTGAAAAGGATGAACAATATTTCCAAAGCTATTAAGATGTGGAAAAAAAAGAGAGAAAAAAATCAATAAATACCTTTAACCCGGCCAAAAATTATGTTAGTCACGCTATGCCTAAGTTGCCCTTGACACGGTGAATTCTAGCCATCCCTTGG
>NC_051399.1:39151257-39153757 GCF_015228065.2 Penaeus monodon
AGAATATAATAATAATAATAATAATAATAATAATAATTGAAAGGTGTATTAACCGTTTTGAAATCCACCTGTATTACATGAGGCGCACCAAGGAATCCGTCCCTTTTATCTCTCAGAGCCCTTGGCGTAATGCAGCAAATATTCCGTACCTCTCTATGCACTCATTATTGCGGCTGCCAAACCAAGACTATCGTCTCTGGCATGTCTTTCTAGTCCTCCTGTACCTCGTCACGTAGACTGACCTGCCACAAACTCATGAAACCGAGGGGCAACCGCGCCACCAAAATATACCCCAACCAGGAAATGATCTCCATCTTTTACACGAGCAGTTCGTTGGATGTTCGTCTTCGTCTCAGCCGCCTGGGCGTGACACTTCGCAGGAGGCGTTGTGATATAAGAGGCAGGTGGGAAGGAGGAAAAGAGAGAATAAAGGAGAGATAGGACGTGTATAAAAGGGAGGGGAGATGGGTAAGAGGAAGGAGACAATGCCAAAGTTCGAGGTGAGCGAATCGGTTATGAGAACTCTGGTTTGGATTTCTGCTTTTAGAAACGGGGATGCATATATGTATACTGAAGCAATCTTTCAGTACACAACGATATTTTCCGCAAAAACACTTTCCGTAACGCGCTTATATTAAAAATCGTATTTGTTTATTTAACTAATACATTAAATAAATGTAAGGTAGGTTATACAGAGATGTAAAATAACATGTAGAGTAAGATAGAAGACAGAAATGGACAGAAACAGTGAATTTTGAATATAAAACCTCTTATCTCCGTCTCTCTTTCTCTCTCTCTCCCTCCCTCTCTCTCTCTCTCTCTCTCTCTCTCTCTCTCTCTCTCTCTCTCTCTCTCTCTCTCTCTCTCTCTCTCTCTCTCTCTCTCTCTCTCTCTCTCTCTCTCTAAGATATTTACATGAATACGCGGAAGTTCACGAGCTAAATATAGACCCTTTGAAGCAAGACCATTCATCCCAAAGGTTATCAAAGGAGTGGGGACTTGGGGAGAAAGGAGGGACAGAGAGTGGAAGTTAAAAAGGAAGAAAATATGAAATGGAATATGTAAAATAGAGGTATAGAAGGAGGAATTAATGACAGAATACGATGGGTGAGGAATTACCGAGCTACACACGCACACGCACACCACACACACACACACACACACACACACACACACACACACACACACACACACACACACACACACACACACACACACACACACACACACACACACACACACATGTATATATATTATATATGTGTATGTGCGCGCGCGCGCGTGTGTGTGTGTGTGTGTAAATGTGTGTATGTATATATGCACACACACACACAACACACACACACACACACACACACACACACACACACACACACACACACACATATATATATATATATATATATATATATATATATATATATATACATATATATATGTATATCTTATGTATATATATGTATATATATATATATATATATATATATATATATATATTAAGAGAGAGAAAGTACATATATGTGGGTATGTGGATATATGTGTATGTGTATGTGTGTATGAGTGTCTGTGTGTATGTATGTGTGTGTGTGTGTGTGTGTGTGTGTGTGTGTGTGTGTGTGTGTGTGTGTGTGTGTGTGTGTGTGTGTGTGTGTGTGTGTGTTTGTACTCTATCATGTCTCTCCTTCCTCCTTTTTCCCTTCTATTTTTTCTTCTTTCCACTTCATCCCTTTCGTCTGTCTTCCTTTCGCTGACAATTTTCCCCTCTTCCTCTCATTTCTCTTCTTCTTCATCATCCCCTTTCCACCTCCCTCCTTCACTCTTCCTACCTTCCATCTTTTCTTCTCTTTCACTTCTCCCTCTCGTTCCTCCTCCTCCACTCTCCCTTCCCCACATTTTCCTCCTCTTCTCCATCTCTCCCTTTCTCCAAGCACTTATTCAATCTTTCTCTTTCTCCTAGCACTTATCCATCTCTCTTTTTCGTAGCACTTATTCCATCTTTCTCTTTCTCCTACCACTTATTCCATCTTCTTATACCTAGCACTTATTCCATCTCTCTTTCTCCTAGCACTTATTCCATCTTTCTCTCGCGTTTATCATCAGTCGTTCACCTCCCTTCTCCTTCATCCTTCCTCGCAGTCTTTTACTCTCCAATGCTTTGGTTCCCCTCCTCACTCTTCCTACAATTCCTCTTTATCGTTTATTTATTTATTCATTATTTTTTTCCATTCTGATATCATAGTCCATGTTACTCGTACTCCCTCCCTCCCTCCCACCTCCTCCTCCTTCTCCCCATCCATTTCCGAATTTCGTGTTCATGTGACCTCCCCTTCTCTTCTATCTTCCCATATTTTTTTGTTTCATTTTCCCATTTCTACTTCTTTTTTCTTGGTGTGTTCATTTCCACCCTCCTTTTTCTGTCTTTGTCCCATCCCCCTCCTTTTGACAATGGCACGGTTGAATGGTCTTGCTTCAAGGACTCTTTTTAGAAGCTGTAGATTTT
>NC_051399.1:39166257-39168757 GCF_015228065.2 Penaeus monodon
TATCTGATTAGAAAGACGAGGCTAATCCAATAATGCACTGATGCACTACTCCGTTTTAACTTTTAACAGTTGAAGGACTCGCAGTTGACCTGACAGCGCCCTCGCGTGCTTGCCTTGCGTGACCTTGGCGGTGCCAAACTCGAAAAGAATGCCAGAGGAGGAGCCAAATAAGTGCCAGTGGCTAGAAAGGAGACTCATGGCCAGCTGCTGATATAACCCTCTCGAATCACAACCGCTGGAGATGTTTATGAACACATGCCTGGAAGAACATTTATACATATTGCTTAACTACCAGATGTATACGAGCTAGCTAAAGAAAACAGAAAATAAATAGTATTTTCTAATTTTTCCCCCATTCATCCCATAGACTGCAGCTAGGTCCCGGTGAGGGCAGCCGCAACGCTACTCTCGAGAGGACGCCACACGAGACGCGAATAGTCACCCGAGATATGTGGATATCGTGTTGCCAAGATATCGAAAGGAAGAAATAAATGTCCAGCTTGTCTTACAATAGAAACGGAGATCAGGTGTCAAAGGCTAAGTCGTGGTTAACACAAAGTATAATAAATAGACAAATCAATGCATTAAGAAAAAAAAAAAAAAAAAAAAGAGGAAAAGCCTATTATAATATATATCTTACAAAATTTACATAATCAAAACTAAATTTATTACAAACAATATCCTCTAGCTGCCGTTGCTATAAGAAGCTACAAGAAGTCATACCAGCGTATGATTCATAAAATGTAACGGGTACATTTCACTCCAGACCACGCACATATGTCTCGAGCTTAAACATTATACAGTCATTAACTTGCGTAAGAGAGGAGGTATGAGGTGTTCATTAAATTACGAGCCCACTAAATCATGAAGAAGAAACTCGTTTTATAATAATGGGTAAGAAATCGATGGCATAATAAGGGTTTTGCCGCCAGCAAATAACAACTAAACTTCTTTAAGTTCGAGTTACAGGGAGGACTGAAGACCGCAGTGACATAATAATCACACTGCATACTTACCCCTACAGAAGAGACCCTTTATGAATCCGAACTCGACCTTACTGTGCTTTTACATCCTACACACTCGAACACTGTAAGAAACACTGCACAAAACACTTACACCAATACACTGCCACGTAATCACTTTCAGCTAACAGGTTTTCGAGTTGTTTAGCGTTTATTTCCTCGATAACGTCTGCTTTGGTAGTTAGGGCTTGCGTCTTTCCTCCAAGAAGCTGCAGGAGGATGACCACAGCCAACAGGGCTCCCGTCAGTAGTCGCATTTTGGATGGATTTGGTTCCTTTTGTCGAGAGAAAAAGAGGGAAATAGTCGACGTCCTTCAGTCCTCCGCTCTGCAACGCCAGAGGACTTCGGGACTTTTTGGGTAGAGTGTCGTCGAAGAGGGTTCCTTCACTCTCCTGGCTTTGCCCCGGAGGAAGGGCGAGCGTCAGCGAGAATGAACACCAGAGGCCCTGACCGTGGGTGGGTGTTGGGGGTCCGGCCGGCACCGTGCACCTCTAGGGTCTAAAATAACCGGTGTGGAGCAGTGCCCGTCAGGTGCCCCGCCCTGCCCTGTCCCGCCCCGCCCCTGCCCTGCCGATGCCGATGAACACTTTCCCTGGGTTTCGTCCATATTTCTAGTGTTTAGTTTCGACTCCACTGTCGGTCCCGAGAGCTAGATTTTGGAGTTGAATTTTACGATTAAGTTATCTTGACGGGAGGAAATCATTGATCACATCTTGCCTCGTGTTTGTTTCGCGTTCTGTGCCGCAGTTGAAGCATCCTGATTGAAAACGGATTACCTCTTGCCAAACACTAGCTATTCTTATTCTCAAGCGGAAACAGATGAACGAAACATTACAATAAATTGCCAGTACGTATCATAGGAAATATATACGTAGGTCTCTCTCTCGCCCTACACGTGTCCCTATTACTGCCATCTGGTGACCAGACCTGCAACTGAACACAAGAAATAAACTTGATTAACGATGATGCAGCTGATATGGTTGCGAGGAAGATGCAAGGCTTACGCAACATAAAAAGCGAATGGTACTGTAGCCCATCTACTAGCCAATTGCGAGATCCATATAAATTGTAGTAGTAATGAACCTCACTACGCTTTCAATTTCATTCATGTCATATAATATTCGACTGTACCACTAAATTGTAGATTACTAGTTGGATTAGTGTAGACTAGTGCAGATAAGATGGTCTTCGTGAAAGATAATCAAAATAAACTAATCACGTAATCCTTCCACCAAGCTAGACATACTACACCATCTGGGATAATCCATGAACCAAGCTTTCTAAAATAGAAAAAAATAACGCACCACGTGACCGGAAATACCCCTTAACCTAAAGCCCCTTAGAGGGTATGGGCATCACATCCTATTTTTGCACACACATGGGCAAGCGGAGATGGATAACAGAAGGGGTTATGTTGGTCACTTCGTCCCTCCGCGCTCCCTTCCGAGGCTGGAGGGAGGACGATACGTATATATAG
>NC_051399.1:39175473-39187973 GCF_015228065.2 Penaeus monodon
ACCACTATTACTGTTATTTTCATATCCAAGAATAATTACACTGAATATTACAGCTGAAAGACTCCTCTTTTTGCAGTCGATTTCCATCACACAGTCAAGAACTACTGGTACTGGGGTCACAGAAGCTGACAGAGCTGCGGGATGCAATCAACTGCATCAATGACCTGGGTGTCAATAAGGACCTCTCACTTGATCCAGAATTCCATCATCTCTCATATATGAGGAATAATTCTGTTAGTTTGTTATGGGAAAACACATCTTTTGTTGTGTGTCAATTTGAATTTGTTCGACTTTGGAGTTTTCAGAGTTAGATATATATATAATGGTGTATTAGATATGCAAACTTTGGTTCAAACAATTAGCAGAGCAAGGTTTGTTTTTTATTGAAGGAAAGTGGGTATTGTTTGTTTAATGAATGTTTAAGTATGTGAAATTGCCAAAGACATCAATAAACCTTGTGCAGTGTTATGCACTTTTAGTATTTCTGATTTGCAAAAGTAATTTTATTTTAAAAACATGTATTTTACTCATGGGATTATTTGAGATTGTTTTATGTATGTTTATGAATCAATTATAAAAATAGTATCTCTGTTAGTTGGAAGTGTCTCTTTTCTAACTAATAATTTTTTGCCCCCTAGACCAAATTTCCTTCTGGATTTTTCTACATCAATGGTGTTTTTTATGATGACCTTCGCCAAGAGGGATCAAAATGTTACAGTGAAAGCATTATTAACTGGGCAAAGAAGCACCCAGAAATTGGTAAGGATTGCATTTTAAAATCAGTTATACTGTTTATGAAATGTATAGGTACTGTCACTCTGATGCCATACATTGGAAAGATTTTGTTGTAGTGTGTCAGAACACATCAACTTTAAAGAATAAATAGATGGTGTAAATTTTTTACTGGAAATGTGTCCAGATCATAAGCTAAAATTTCTCTTGTGTACAATCTTTTCTGGCCTTAATGAGAATGCAATTTTACCAGTAATTGCATATGAATAAAGGGAGTTATTATATTATGTTTACATAAAAGGTCTTCAACTTTCAGTGTGTGTGTGTGTGAGCCTTTAATCTGCTAAGTTCGTCATGTATGTTGTATTACAAACAAGTATAAATTGACTTGATTGTGGAACCTAGCACTGCTTCTTTCACAAAAATATCTCTAGGTGAGATGAGAGCAGAAAAGATGAGTGAGAAACTTTCATGACTTGAAGGTGAGTTCTACGGCTTACCCATATGTCTTTCTTCATCAAGGGAAATTGTGGAACACATATCATCTTCACAGATATCAGGTTGGTTTCTTCTTGCCCTTTACAATCTCAATTATCTTCAGGTAATGTTCTTTTATTCAGTATTTACTCATGAATGTTAATGCCAGATTTACAACATTTCTGCAAACAGCCATATTAAATTGATACAATAGATTTGCATTTCCTTATTTATAAACAAAGTAGTTAGGAAGAAGCTTGAGGTACATAACACTTAAATGTTTACAGCACAGTCACCAGCTTTCTGCTAGTGCAACTTATTACACTTTATTATTCCATATGTTTCCAGGTATTTTGTTATTTAAAAATATAACCACAGAAGAAAATATAATAAAAATTTGCAAAATATTTATCATTAGTTAATAGATATTGGTTTTTATCTGAATAGTATAAATTACCTATAGTAAATTATTATCATGCTTGTTTATTGTATGTATATTCATGATATCTAATAAATTTATATTTATCCTTTGCATTAAATTAGTTAATTAATATTTACTTCCACTGGATGTTTGCATGAATGTTGATATTTAGTGCCAAATAGGATTTATATATCCTGTGGTGTATTGGGGGGGACCACAAAAATGTATATAGATGGTCTAATACCTATATGTATAACTTACTAAAAACGGATAGAAAAAATAAAAACTTCTCACATCATTTCATTTTTGCCCCAGATACACCACCAGAACGACGTTCCAGATACCCAAAGTTTCCCTCTGTTACGTAGGGTTCAAGCATCAAAACTTTCAGTCAGTGTGTCATCGTTCTTTAAACTTAGCTAAGTGAGTATATACTCCTTAACTCAGTGTGTTTTCATACTGTGAAAATATGGTGTGCAAGAATATCCAAAGATTTATATAAGAAAATCTAAAAGTAAAATAGAGACATAAACAGGTTATTAATTTAATTAATTGATTACCAGCCCAGAAGCAAGTTTTTTTACATGACGTGATGGTCATGCCATCCAGATTGTAGGGGTTAATAATTATATTGTATAGATTGAATAATGATATGAAATCTGTGAATCAGGATAGACATACAGACGCTTTTAGATTATATTATAAAAAAAGTTAGTTTTAGGCTTGTGAAAATACTCTATGAAATCTAACTTAATTTGCTTAGATGAAATTTTTGTTTGTAATAGCCCTAATACAATGAAAGTGCAGAATTTCCAAAGTATTTTTTCCATATTAATTTGTATCATATTTATTGCCAAACACTAACAGCAGACCTGAAAGGGAGACATCAATTTTCATCTTTGCTTTTCAGCTGGATTGTGTTGGATGAACCCCGACTGCCCATAGCAGTTGCCCATGTGTGCCATCGTTGCCTCAAGATGTTCTGTTACAACCATAAGGGTGAAAAGATAAATGATTTCAAAGTCTATCCCTTTTTCGATGAATTTCTGTCACAACAAAAGAAACCCCATACCACTTGATTTTTTTTTTCTTTTTTCTTTCTTTCTTTATTTATTCATATTTTGATGCTACAATTGTTTATTTATGCTCATACATGTATTTGAAAGAATGGTCTATGATTTCAAAATATGATTAATATTAGTTTTAGGGTTTGTTAATCTTGAAACTGCAATGTCATAAAGCAGAGACCACCTAGGTATGTCTATATGATGAGAGAGATTTATTTTAAATCAGGCATGCCACATATTGCCTCCATATGAAACAGAAGCAGACAGCAGATGATTCAATGATGAATGGAGAAGTGAAGAGAAAATAATAATGGGATTAAAGTTCCCCACCCTATGACAACAGTTAGCAGGCCCTCTGCCACCCTCCATTGCATACCCTTAAGAAGGTAAATGAGAAAAAAACAAATTGTGAAGATGTCAGGTTAAGAAACAAATTAAATTAGGACTGAAGTAGCAGAGTTCAACAATGAAACAAATTTGCTTACTATTGGATATAACCTATGTATGAAAAGAAAGAGTAATAGATTGTTCCTTTCTTTCTAAAGATTAAATTCTTAGCAACAGGGTTTCCTCTCAGTATTCTTCTTTGAAAGAAAAAATGCATGGATTTATGTTTTTTTTTTTTTTGTTTGTTTGTTTTTCCCATCAGTATATATCAAAATTTTTCTTATCATGTTGAGGTGAGATTAAAAAGGAATAGTTTTTAAGTGGCTACAATACACCAGGAGCTTGAACTGTTGTTTTTGTTGTTGTTTTTGTTTTGTTTGTTTTTGTTTTTTACAGATCAAATCCTGGTGATATGGAGGCAGCTTTTCTCGAAAGATGTGTTTCATTCTTGAGCCAGTGTCTATTATTGTTGTAAATGCCTTGAAAAACCATCTACAAAATGAAATAAGGGAAGTTTAAATTTTTGCTAAAAGACAGAAAAATTTTTGTTAATTTTTCAAGATTTAGTTTTAAGCTACATGGTTATCAAATTTGAATCCATAAACTGTTTTCTTTATTCTTTCATTATGACATGTAATTTTTTTTTCATACTCAGTATTTTTTGTTTCAAATAAAATAGAAAAGATTATAAAACCAAGTTTCCTTTTTTTTCTTGTAGTAAGAGTACCTCTTAATATAGTACCTTTATATATATCTATTCAAGATATTTAATAGATAATAGAGCTTATTATGGTATATAGTATATAGAAATTATACCCACAAATTTGTTTTCAAATCCGACTCTAAATAAAGTTTTACATTAGCACGTTTTATACTGTGATGCCCGTTTGGGCTTAGAAGTGCAGTAGAATATACTGTGATGCCATAATTCATTTTATTTTATTTGCTGCTTGAGTGATCCCCATATTCTGTTCTATTCTATTTTTTAGATGCATATTTCCTTAGAAATTCTATAGCTCCACTCACCATCCCTCTTCCTGCCAATCATGTAAATCAGCTAGGGCTATGCTGCACCCTCTACCAAAAGCAACACTTGCATTTGGGAGTGTCTACATCACAATTTCCCCCTCTGTGGCCTACCCTTGTCCTCCATATCCCCTGTCCTTACTTCACCCCTTACCCCTCCTCCAGCGATGGGAGAGAGTTTACTTTAGTTTACCATGAAATGAACTTGAGCTACATCATATATTTCCTCTCAACTTTGTGTGTGTGTGTGTGTGTGGTGTGGGGTGGGGTGTGAGTGAGTTTAGTGAGTGAGTGAGTGAGTGAGTGAGTGAGTGAGTGAGTGAGTGAGTGAGTGAGTGAGTGAGTGAGTGAGTGAGTGAGTGAGTGAGTGTGTGGGTGTGTGTGTGTGTGTGTGTGTGTGTGTGTGTGTGTGTGTGTGTGGTGGTGTGTGTGTGGTGTGTGTGTGGTGTGGGGTGTGTGTGTGTGTGTGAGAGAGCGCGAGAGAGAGAGAGAGAGAGAGAGAGAGAAGAAGAAACTGTATTAGGTTAGAGATCAGGATGACATTCAAAGTTACTGCTCGTGGTAGAGTGCCCTGTACAAAGAGCAACACAAGGCTCTTAAAAACCCTTTTGGAGTAAAACAGTTAATTATATGTTAATGAAAAGTTAGTGATATAAAAAGTTGTTGCTCCATGAAGGCCAAAACTTTTTTAAAAACTAAAGTTTAGCCCTGTGAAAAAGACAATTTATAAAAGATTATATCTCTAGAGATACTTCATTTCCCAGAAAAAGGGATTGATTTGAAAAGCAATAAGGACATTTAATTATATTATTATTTAGACTAACAGTTGGCAATTTAAAGTTAATTTCCTTAATTTTGGTAACTCCAAATTTTTTAAAGTTAATGAGACTCGTCCAGCTTATAATAGTATGAAATATAGATTCTTGTCCCTTGGCTAGTAATCAACATTTTATTCCAAAAAATTGCAGTATGTCTGGTATACGATTTCTGAAAATAAATATTCCCATAGTATGATGTATATTTTGTTTGGTTCAGATAATGGTATTTTGTTAAAATCTTTGGGGAGAGGTTACAGTAACACTTAATTGTCTCCCAGGATTCAGGATTCAAGATTTTTTCTTGTTTAGCAGAGAATGCTGTTAAGGGTATGAAATTACCGTTAAGGAAAAAAGAAAGATGTAATCCTTCCAACTAAAATATCAAGATATTTAAACGGGTATGACTTAATTGATCAGATGATATATAATAATATCATACTGAGTAGGATGAAGCAAAAATGTATTCAGTACTGTGGAATAATTTCTTGTCTCTGAAGCATTTGCAAAAAGAACAAAATATTGCAATTATAAGAATATAAAGTAGAATATGGATTAATGAAGATCAAATTCGAGAGTATATGATATATTGTCATTTTGAATATATATAACAGTAAAATATCTAACATTAATACATACATATATTTTCCAATTGTTGACCTAATTAGGCTGTAGGAACCAGACAGCTGTCTGTGTACTCTAAAACATTTGGTCAGACAAGGGTAGACTATGAGAAGTGTGATACATACACACGCACATGCATGCATACACACACACACACACACACACCACACACAACACACACAACACCACACACACAACACACCCCACACACACACACCCCACCCACACACAACACATATATATATGTATATATATATATATTATATATATATATATATATATATATAATAATATATATTATATATATATATATATATAAAATATATATACTTTTAAATTTATATTTATAATATATATATCATCATCATCATCATCAAGGGGCTAACCCCGACGGGGGCGCAGGGCCGCATCCACCCATCGCTTCCAGCCACGAGGATCCCTCGAGGCGAGTCTCCAGGCAGGCACACGGCCCATCTCTAGTTCCTCACGACAGGTTCGTCGAGCTCCCCAAGCCATGATCTCCTAGACGTCCACAGGTCTCCCCCACCCAGGGTTGTCTCGCAGAGAGACAACCTGGGTGGGCAGGGTCGTCCATAGGGAGGCGAGCTAGGTGGCCATATAGCCTGAGTTGGCGATCCCGGATATGCAAGTAACAGGTCCCATGCCGGTCTCACGGTGTAACCGCCGGTTGGACACGGGGTCCTGCCAACTGTACCCCATGACCCGGCGAAGGACTTGTTACAAAAAGGCACCCAAGGCGAGACTCAAGGCACTGGATAGCGTCCATGTTTCGCTTCCATAGAGCAAACTGGAAGTATAAAGGGCCCTTTGAAGACACGCAGCTTGGTCCTTCTGCATAGGTACCGACTTTCTCCAAACGCTCTTGTTGATCGAGTTCATGGCCCCTGTTGCCAGACCAATCCGTCTACTGACTTCCTGGTCTGACAACCCAAGATATGGACTAGCTACCAAGGTATGAAAAAACTTTCTGTGACTTCAACGTCCTCGCCACAAGCATGGATCGACTGAACGGGTTCCCCTAACAGGCCCATAAAGTCCTGAATCTTGGTCTTGGTCCAGGAGACCTCTAAGCCTAGGGGCTTCGCCTCTTTGCTAAATGCATCAAGAGCCGCCACATGTGTCTCCAAGGACTCAGATAGGATGGCAACATCGTCGGCAAAGTCAAGGTCCGGGGCCCTTTAAATTTTGCCTAGTGTTGCTCCGCACTGACTTTGGCTAGTAGCTCTGCCATTATCCAGTCCATACAAGTGTTGAAAAGTGTGGGTGCAAGGACACAGCCTTGCCTCACCCCTGAATTAACAGGGAAGAGTTCGACATACCCCCACCACACTTTACAGCTTTTTTCAGTACCAGTATAGAGGCTTGCTATCAGGCCAATAATCTGTGTGGGAATTTCCCCCTGAGCCTCAGGACCCTCCATAGCGATTCCCGATGCCCCGAGTCAAACGCCTTCTTGAGGTCGATGTAGGCTGCAAGCACCCCACGACCAAACTCACGACGGCGTTCCACAATTATTCGAAGCGCTAGTATACGGTCTATTGTGGACTTGCAGGAGTAAATCCAGACTGCTCCGGTCTCTGGGTTCAGTAGGTGGTTGCGGATCCGTTCAAAAGAATGTGAGCGAGAACCTTGCTGGTAGCTGAGCAGTGTAATGCCACGGTATTTGCTACAGTCCCATCGACCCCCTTTCCCCCTTCCAGAGAGGGATGACCACGCCCCCAGCAGGTCAGGGGAATGGTACCAGACTGCCAAATGGCAGTCAGGGACTGTATGCAGGCCCGAGCCATAGGTTCACCCCAGCCTTTAGCAGTTCAGCAGGGATTCACATATGCCTGCAGTTTTCCCACTCTTCAGTTTGGAAATCCCCAGCCAAACCTCTGTTAGGGTAGGAGGTTCCTCGCTGATGGGTGGGTCCGGCACAGGCACTGAGACATCGCTTGCATCCAAGCTAACTGTTGGAGGATCCACCTGGTACAACTGTTCAAAATACTCAGCCCAACGTTCACAAACCCCCAAAACATGATCTGAGATGATCCGTCCATCCGCTGATCGGACTGCAGTCATCTGGAGGGGGGCTTAGGGTTCAGTTTTCTCAGGGCTTGGTAGGCAGGGCGAAGGTCATTTACCAAAAATGGCCTTCGACCCCTCAGCAAGATTCTGATGAACTGTTCCTTGCCCCTTCTCAGCAGTGCCCGAGCCCTACGCACCATGGAACGGCGCAAGACTTGATTCCCATTCAGCCGAGCCTTGCGACATGCTTCAGTGGCCTCTAATGTCTCCAGGGAGATGGTATTCTGCCTTGCCCTTTGGGGCGTACGCCAATGGACTCCTGAGCTGCTTCGAGTGTTACGCGCTTGAAGGACTCCCACAGAGCAACTGGATCCGTCAGGTTGCTGGTTTCTGAGAACGGTCAGAGACTGCCGTGGCGAACCCACGGGCACACTCCTCCTCCTTAGTCTGTCCAAGTGAAACACCTTAGGGTGGCCACTGGAGGGACGGGGAGTTTGAAGTGGAACCCGCAGGGTAGCCACAAGCAGCCTATGGTGGGTTTGCCACAGAACTCAGCACTCCGGTAAACCTGCAGTTCTGGAGGATCCTCCATCGCGTGCTGACAAGAATGTGGTCGATCCCCTTTGGGGCCACTGTACCCGTATCGCGTACCAAGTCCAGCGATGCGATTTGGAGCGCTGGTACCAGGAGCAGAGATCCTCATTTTTGGGACCTAGCAAAGTCCCGGGGGAAGGAGGCTATTCTCGCTGCTGGGATCAGCTCCCGAGCCATGGGGGCCGACAGACATCTCGTAGCCAGCTCGGTCACAGCCGGATACCGCATTGAAGTCGCCCAGAACAATGCGAATGTCTCCCCGGGGGCAATCGTCTGCCACAGATGCGAGTTTGGCGTAGAACCCGCCTCTTTCACATCGGTTTTATGTACATCGGTAGGAGCGTATACAGCAATAAGAGACATGAACCCAAAAGCATGCTTCAGCTCAATGCCATGATACGCTCATCAACCGGTGTCACCTCGACTACCGCAGGCTGAAGTCGACTGGAGATGGCTATGGCTACACCCTGGAGGTGGTGACCATCGCTGCGGCCCGACCAGTAGTAGGTGTAACCACCCACACTGATCGTGCCGCTACCAGGTCTTCTCACCTCTGAGAGGGCAGCCACCTCAACTCCCAGTCGCTTCAATTCCCGCGATAGCAGAGGTAACCGCTCATCCTGCCGCAAGGACCGGATGTTCCAAGCGCCTCCCCGGGAAAAGCACGCCTGAGGTTAAGCCTCGGGTGGTCACTCGGGTGCACGCCACCTCTGCCGCCCCCACCAACACAGCCCCAGATAAAGGGGGCGGCTGGCTGTGGGCCCGCCTATCCACCTGTGGGGTTCCCGAGGGCTTTCCCCCACAAGCTTCTTGGTGGTTGGGCCTGCCGGGGCGCAGGCGGGACGAGTAACTCTCGTCCCAATCCTGCACCCCGACATTTGCCCCCAGGGGGGACCACACCCCCCGCCTTACTTGCTGGGTGGGAGGGACAACACCCTCCCCCAGCATTCCCCATTCATCTGTGACGTTGCCAGAGGGTCATTCTGGGGGGAGGGGACTGGCAAGGCCCACCTCCCCCGAGCCGCCCCATTGCCCGGGGTGGCTAGGGGGCAGGAGTGGTACGGAGCCAGAGCGTGTCCACACGCCGGTGGGCCATAACTCCGTACCTCTGGGGCCTCCTGCTGCTCGAGATCCCCCCCAACAGATTTAGCCTGGGACCGCAAGGTACCCAGTTCCCCCAGGGTGGCACGAGGAGGCACTGCAGAAGTCTTAATGATGGAGAGGCTGTGACCTGGCAGGGGAGACTTATGGGGAAAAGCTGCTCCTTTTTCGCACTGGGCTAGCCGGGGTGGAAGCTGCAAGCGAGAAGGCATGCAAGCACTTAACACTATCTAGGCTACCACACCATCGCTTCACATCACCATGCACGTGAAGCACCCACCCATATATATATGTATGTATGTATATATATATATATATATTTTAAATATATATATATATATATATATATATAGATATATAATACACACACATACATATATACATATATTTATATACATTACATATAAATATATATATATTTTATATCTATATATAAATAATATACTATATGTATATAAATATATGTGTATATGTATGTGTGTGTTTTTATAATATATATATATATATATTATATATATATATATAATATATATATTTTAATATATATATATATACATATAATATGGGTGGGTGCTTCACGTGCATGGTGATGTGAAGCGATGGTGTGGTAGCCTAGATAGTGTTAAGTGCTTGCATGCCTTCTCGTTGCAGCTTCCACCCCTGGCTAGCCCAGTGCGAAAAGGGAGCAGCTTCGCATAAGTCTCCCCTGCCAGGTCACAGCCTCTCCATCTTTAAAGGGACTTCTGCAGTGCCCCCTCGTGGCCACCCATGGGTAACTGGGTACCTTGCGGTCCCAGGCTAACTCTGGGGGGGATCTCGGAGCAGCAGGAGGCCCCAGAGGTACGGAGTATGGCCCACGGCGTGTGGACACGTCTGGCTCCGTACCAACTCCCGCCCCTAGCCACCCTGGGGCAATGGGGCGGCTCGGGGAGGTGGGCCTGCCAGTCCTCCTCCCCCCAGAATGACCCTCTGGCATAAGTAACAGATGAATGGTAATGCTGGGGGGAGGGGTGTTGTCCCTCCCACCCAGCAAGTAAGGGGGGCTGTGGGTCCCCCTGGGAGGGCAAATGTCGGGGTGCAGGATTGGAACGAGAGTTACTCGTCCCGCCTGCGCCCCGGCGGCGCCAACCCACCCTGAAGCTTGTGGGGGAAAGCGCGCGGGCACCCCCCCAGGTGGATGGGCGGTCCCACAGCCTGCCGCCCCCTTTATCTGGGGCTGGGTTGGTGGGGGGGCGGCAGAGGTGGCGGCACCCGGAGTGACCACCCGAGGCTTAACCTCAGGCGTGCTTTCCCGGGTAGGCGCTTGGAACATCCGGGCCTTGCGGCAGGATGAGCGGTTACCTCTGCTATCGCGGGAAATTGAAGCGACTGGGAGTTGAGGTGGCTGCCCTCTCAGAGGTGAGAAGACCTGGTAGCGGCACGATCAGTGTGGGTGGTTACACCTACTACTGGGCGGGCCGCAGCGATGGTCACCACCTCCAGGGTGTAGCCATAGCTCTCCAGTCGACTTCAGCCTGCGGTAGTCGAGGTGACAACCCGGGTTTAGAGCGTATCATGGGATTTAGACTGAAGCAGCTTTTGGCTTCATGTTCTTTTTATTTCTGTATACGCTCCTACCGATGTACATAAAACCGCATGTGAAAGAGGCGTTCTACGCCAAACTCGCATCTGTGGCAGACGATTGCCCCCGGCGAGACATTCGCATTGTTTCGGGCGATTCAATGCGGTATCCGGCTGTGACCGAGCTGGCTACGAGATGTCTGTTGGCCCCCATGGTTGAGGAGCTGATCCCGCCAGCGAGAATAGCCTCCCTTTTCGGGACTTTGCTAGGTCCCCGAAAATGAGGATCTCTGGCTCCTGGTACCAGCGCTCCAACTCGCATCGCTGGACTTGGTACAGCGATAGGGTACAGTGGCCAAGGAGATCGACCACATTTTTGTCAGCACGCGATGGAGGATCCTCCAGAAAATGCAGGGTTTTACCGGAGTGCTGAGTTCTGTGGCACCGACCATAGGCTGCTTGTGGTACCCCGCGGGTCACTTCAAAACTCCCCGTCCCTCCAGTGGCCACCCTAAGGGGTTCACTTGGACAGACTAAGGGAGGAGGAGTGTGCCCGTGGGTTTGCCACGGCCCGTCTCTGACCCATTCTCAGAAAACCAGCAACCTGACGGATCCAGTTGCTCTGTGGGAGTCCTTCAAGCGCGTAACACTCGAAGCAGCTCAGGAGTCCATTGGCGTACGCCCAAGGACAAGGCAGAATACCATCTCCTGGAGACATTAGAGGCCACTGAAGCATGTCGCAAGGTCGGCTGAATGGGAATCAAGTCTTGCGCCGTTCCATGGTGCGGGAGGGCTCGGACACTGCTGAGAAGGGACAAGGAACAGTTCATCAGGAATCTTGCTGAGGAGGTCGAAGGCCATTTTTTGGTAAATGACCTTCGCCCTGCCTTTCCAAGCCCTGGAAAACTGAACCCTAAACCCTCCTCACAGATGACTGCAGTCCCATCAGCGGATGGACGGATCATCTCAGATCATGTTGGGTTCGTGAACGTTGGGGGTGAGTATTTTTAACAGTTGTACCAGGTGGATCCTCCAACAGTTAGCTTGGATGAAGCGAGTCTCAGTGCCTGTGCCGGACCCACCCATCAGCGAGGAACCTCCTACCCTAACAGAGGTTAGGCTGGCGATTTCCAAGCTGAAGAGTGGGAAAGCTGCAGGCATATGTGATATCCCCGCTGAACTGCTAAAGGCTGGGGGTGAAACCTATGGCTCGGGGCCTGCATACAGTCCTGACTGCCATTGGCCCGTCTGGTACCATTCCCCTGACCTGCTGAGGGGCGTGGTCATCCCTCTCTGGAAGGGGAAAGGGATCGATGGGACTGTAGCAACTACCGTGGCATTACATGCTAGCATACCAGGCAAGGTTCTCGCTCAATTCTTCTGAAACGGATCCGCAACCACCTATGAGACACCAGGAACGGAGCAGTTGGATTTACTCCTGGCAAGTCCACAATAGGGCCGTATACTAGCGCTTCGAATATTGTGGAACGCCGTCGTGAGTTTGGTCGTGGGCTGCTTGCAGCTACATCGACTCAAGAAGGCGTTTGACTCGGTTTTCATCGGGAATCGCATGGGAGATCCTGAGGCTCAGGGGAATTCCGACACAGATTATTGGCCTGATAGCAAGCCTCTATATGGTACTGAAAGTGCTGTAAAGTGTGGTGG
>NC_051399.1:39192973-39197973 GCF_015228065.2 Penaeus monodon
AAGTTTTATTTTTTTCTATCCTTTTTTTATGTATAGTTATTACCATATAGGTATATAGGACCAATCTATATACATTTTGTGTCCCCCCCAATACACACCACAGGATATGATTACTCCTCTTTGGCAACTCAAAATTGTCAACATTCATGCAAACATCCATTGGAAATAAATATAATAACTAATTTATGCAAAGGATAAAATAAACTTATTAATATCATGAATATAAACAATAAACAAGCTGATAAATATTTACTATATGTAATTTATACTATTCAGATAAAAAACAAAAAATCTATTAACTAAGATAAATATTTTGCAAAAATTTTATTTTTCTTCCGTGAGTTAATATTTTTTAAATAACAAAATACCTGGAAACAGATGGATAATAAGTGTAATAAGTTGCACTACAGAAAAGCTGTGACTCGTGCTGTAAAACAGGTAAGTAGTTAATGTACCTTCAAGCTTCTTACTAACTCCTTTGTTTATAAAAAAAAAATAAGGGAAATGCAAATTATTGTATCAATTGAAATGGCTTTGCAGAAATACGAAATGTTTAAAATCTGGCATTAACATTCATGAGTAAATACTGAATAAAAGAAAACATGCCTGGAAGAATAATTGAGGAAATTGTAAAGCAAAGAGAAACCACCTGATATCTGTGAAGATGATAATGTGTTCACAATTTCCTTGATGGAAGAAAAAGGACATTATGGGTAGCCTAGAACGCACCTTCAAGTCAAGGAAAGTTATGTCTCACTCATGCTTTACGGCTCTCATCTCACCTAAGAATATTTTGTGAAAAGAACAAGTGGTGGTTCCACCCATCAAAGTCAATGTTATACCTGGGTTTGTAATACAACATAAATGAATAACTTAGCATATTAAAAGGCTCACACACACAATCATGTAAAAGTTGAAGACTTTTATGTAAACATTAATATAATAACTCCCTTTATTCATATGCAATAATGTAAAAAAAATTGCATTCTCATAAGGCCAGAAAAGATTGATACACAGAGAAAATTATTTAGCTTATGATCTGGACACATTTCCAGAAAAAACTTTACACCATCTATTTATTCTTTAAAGTTGATGTTGTTCTGACACACTACAACAAAATCTTTCCAATGTATGGCATCAGAGTGACGTACCTATTACATTTCATAAACAGTATAAAATGATTTTAAAATTGCAATCCTTACCCAATTTCTGGGTGCTTCTTTGCCCAGTTACTAATGCTTTCACTGTACATTTTGATCCCTCTTGGCGAAGGTCATCATAAAAAACACCATGATGTAGAAAAAATCCAGAAGGAAATTTGGTCTAGGGGCGCAAAAATTATTAGTTAGAAAAGAGACACTTCCAACTAAACGAGGAATACTATTTTTATAATTGATTCATAACAACATAAAACAATCTCAAAAATATAATCCCATGAGTAAAAATACAGTTTTTAAAATAAAAATTACTTTTGCAAATCAGAAATACTAAAAGTGCATAACACTGCACAAGGTTTATTGAGACCGTTCTTTTGGAATCACCTCACATACTTAAACATTCATTAAACAACAATTACCCACTTTCCTTCAATTAACAAACAAACCTTGCCTTGTAATTGTTTGGAACCAAAGTTTGCATATCTAAATTAACCATTATATATATATCTAACTCTGAAAACTCCAAAGCTCGAACAAAATTCAAATTGACACACAACAAACGAATGTGTTTTTCCCATAACAAACTAACAGGAATATTCCTCAATATGAGAGATGATAGAATTCTGGAATCAAGTGAGAGGTCCTTATTGACACCCGGTCATTGATGCAGTTGGATTGCATCCCGCAGCTCTGTCAGCTTCTGTGACCCCCAGTACCAGTAGTTCTTGACTGCTTGTGATGAAATCACTGCCAAAAAGAGGACAGTCTTTCAGCTGTAATATTCAGTGTAATTATTCTTGGATATGGAAAATAACAGTAATAGTGGTAACAAGATTCATGTTGCCCCTTAAAGTCAAATGTTACAGATCACATTATTGAAGGCACCAGCCTTAAGTGACCTTTTGAGACACAAAATAAAAGTTAACATAATAAAGCATAACAAACAAAACCATATCCTCTTTAAATCTCATTACCTGCTGAGTGCAAGAAGAGCCAATGTCAGAGAAGCTAAACCTCTTAATAGTGAGAGAGAAAAGCAAAGAAAAGCAAAGGAAAACAAAGAAAATAAAAAAAGTTGATATATATGTAACCACACACACACACACACACACACACACACACACACACACACACACACACACACACACACACACACACACACACACACACACAAACACCACACACCACACACACACACACACACACACACCACCAACACACACACACACACACGCGCACACATATATATTAGCATTAGATTGAGAGAGAATATGGTGTCCCTCTACCAACTAAAATATACAAAACAACTGAGCAATTCATATTCAGGGTTCATACTTAGAAATGACAGTTCTTAACAGGGTCCCATCTTGCAGTCATTAAGAGATTTTGTTAAAATAGCAAATTAAAAAAAGAAACAAGAAAAGAAAAAAGAAAAGAAAAAAAAAAAAGAAAAAGAAAAAAGAAAGGAAGAAGAAACAAAAAAAAAGTATATATAGCTATATATATATATATGATATATATATATATACTATATATATATATATATAATAAGATATATATATATATATACAATATATATATATATATATACATATATATACTATATATATATACATATATAGATATATATATATATATATATATATATATTATATATATATATATATATAAATATTGTAACCTGAGAAGCAGCAGAACCCCACCCACACATGATTGTAATCATTTAACCAAAATTGGCACGGATGGCAAGAATACCATGCCATGCCCACTGCATTAGACCTTACATGACCTCTACAAGGTTTTAATCATGAAGGAGTCAGTTATTAGTCTACCTATCTCACCTTGTTCCCCTTTTCCTGGACTTTCATTGTCTTAAATGTTTTACCAGATTTAAATAACAATTTATATCATATAACATCAATAATAATAACAAATTGATATCAAATTGTATTTAAAAATATAAAAAACCACATTTTCCCAACAGTCAATGAATGGGGAAATCAGGATCAGTCACAAGGCCCTACTATCAGGACTCCTTGCCACTGAGCACATATAGAGCCATCTATGTAATAAATTCACAAAAAAAAACTACAGGGGATAAGAATGTAAATCCGTGGTGTGTTGGGTTCAATAAAGTATTCCTGGAAATGATCATATCATATAATTCTCATTCAGATAGCAAATGGATCTATCCTAACTTCATACATCTTTATAAACGCAGTTTCTATTACTTTCTGTGATAAATTTCTATGGTCTGAGTAAAAATGCAAGTCGTACAACTAGTGTACTTTTACACACAAACTAATGAGGTAAACTCTGGTAGTTTAGTAATTTTTTAAATCATTACATAGCATGTAATTCTCTACATACACAGTATCCTATATATTGTTGAATTAGGTTAATTAGATTTTACAGAAAGTCTGTGTAATTTACAGATGGCCAATGTAAAGTAAGACATTTAAGGTGTCATTTTGGAATATAGATTGAAAAGAAAAAATGCGAAAAATCAAAGATACAACGAATTACTGAAATTAAAAATGGAAAATCAAATAGACAAAAAATTTCATACTTCTGCTTTTTTCAGGTGAGTTTTCTTGTGGTAAGGCCTCTGGATGCGAACGTTAAGCACAAGTCTCTTAAACGTTTGCAATTCTCTCTGGGGGATGGTTTTGTTGGCTCAGGGGACGATTATTTTCATCTGTCACCTGCAATGTGACAATTCGGTGTCAAGTATAGAAAGCAGAAATATAAATAAATATGTGAATATGTATGCATATGTTTCTCTGTATGTGTGTGTGGTGTGTGTGTTGTGTGGTGTGTGTGTGTGTGTGTGTGTGTGTGTGTTGTTGTGTGTCGTGTGTGTGGGTGTGTTTGTGTTTGTGTTTGTGTTTGTGTTTGTGTTTGTGTGTGTTGTGTGGTTTGTGTGTGTGTGTGTGTGGATGTATGTGTATGTGTGTGTGTGGATGTGTGTGTGGTGTGTTGGTGTGGATGTGTGTTGTGTGTGTGTGTGTGTGTGTGTGTGTATTAGATATTTTTAAAGATATGCATGTAATTCTTGAGTTTTGATGTGATTTTTTTTTCTTTCAAGTTGGGGGATGTCTGTAGGAATTTTGAATTTGTTTCACTTTGCCATTCATTTTTTGAACTAGAAAAAAATTAACAAACCCCATTTCGGAGAAAACAGATATTTTGGTTCTAAAGTTGATTAGTGTATGATCTTTTATCTTTTTCAGATTTTTCCTGGTACAAAGTTAAACCAAAAAGCATGTTTTTTTCTAAATTGTTGGCATCTTATCTTCTGTTCCAATATGGAATCCCCACCTGAATACTAAAAACAAAAATTAGTGAGAAAAAATCATATTTCCTTTACCACAACTTTTCCTGTTATTTTCAACAAAAAAATATTTCCCCCCCCCCCCCTTAAAATATAAGTTAAAGCACCTTTCCATAATAAAAGAAAAAACTTTCTTTCAATAATAAAATCAATATACCTTCTTTCAGAAAATAAACAACACTATTTGCAAGAACACATTGCAAATTATTCTCTTTCCACAGAATATTCTGTCACAAGTGCTGCACCAGCGTACTGTGGAAGGATACTTCAGCAGCCTGTGTCGAAGCCGTGCGTAATCTGGCACTGTTTCACGTAGATGTAATTCATGGTTGTTTGAGCCTTTAATGTCTTCAGCTTTTCCCTCTGTCCTTGCTGGGATGACCCCACTGGAAAGGCTCCTGAAATGTTGATCTTTCTTTTGAGAAAGATTGCCATTAAAAACATTTAATAAATATAACAATAAACAGTTGAGGAGAGTTACCCTATACAGTAGGCAGGAGATCACAGGT
>NC_051399.1:39202973-39222973 GCF_015228065.2 Penaeus monodon
GACTCGTAACGTTGAAAACACGATTATATTCTGTTGATATTCTCACAGGCTTATTAACGACAGTAAACCGCTTCCCCGTTAAAATACACTATAATCAAAATATACACGCGACGTTCTCCTCATAAACGCCATCCACGCTAGAAACGTTATTGAGTTCCAACGTCCTTCTGGAATTACCGGTTTTCCCTTCATATCACGTAACATTCTCGCCTTTCACCCGTTTATTAAGAGGAGAGAATCCTATAGGAACCCATGCTTTCGGTACCCAGGGCGAGCCAATGCCCGCAAGAAGTCCCCAAAAAGACCTTTAATACATGAAAGGAAAAGAAAAAAAAAAAATCAAACACCTTAAAAATATATTTTTTTGAATTTAAATCCCCGCCGCGAGGTTTGTTTTGCTTGGTTATCTTTTGTTTGTTTTGCTTGTTTGACATGTGACGCGATGGTCCCTCACCCTTAGGTCAGTCGGTGGTCTATTTTCCCTGTATTTATGACCTCTGGATTCTCGTCTCTGTAATAAAATGCACGAATTAAAGCGCTTTTTTAAGTCGCGCTCTACTGGAGTTGACTTAAACATATGTAAATAGTGTTCAGAGCTTAATGAGTTTTAACTTCACTGGCTCTTGTGGTTTTTGTTGTTGTCAAGCCACAATGTATTAATGTATTGTTTTGTTCTCTTGGTGTGGGTACTGGTTTTATAACGTGAATTGTTTAATTATTTAAAAAAAGATTTTAGAGCACCATATAGGCTTATTTTCACCTGTTTCTATTTCTTATATATATTTTTTTTACATATATATGGCTCCTTTTCTTTGCCTGAAATAGAATAATTTTGCTTGAAATCTGCATGTTGTTAGCATTAACCCATTAACCAAATCCGTGATGCCTGCCTTGCGGATGCATTAGAGTCGGCAAAATCAAATGTAGTTACAAGAATAGCCCCTTATGGCATGGGAGAGGAGAGAGCGTACTAGACAATTATGAGGAAAAGCATGAAAAACACCGATGATAGTCATAGTGAATTGTAAGATAACAGAAGTAATGACTTAATTATCATTCCTAAAGGGATCCACTACTGTCGGTTAGGTTTCAAAGTCATTTTTTATTAGGCAAATGATATATACAAACAGGTGAGCAGATAAATCTAAGAAACTTATCTTCTCTGCACTTCCACCTCCTATAATCCTTTTTTTTTTTGAGATTCAAAGAGATCCAAAGTTAACTAATTGCCAATATGACAGCAACATAGTCATGATGATAGCAGTAATTAATTTAGAATACTTTCACAGAACCAATTGTGATGCTTTTGGTTTGTATGGATTCCTCTCACTCTCAAGTACATAAATATATAGGAATTATGTTGCAGAACTACCCCAAACCCCCACACATTTGGGCCTGATAGCAGGGGAGGGTTCGAAAGGTACCAGGGATACTGCAGGGGTAAAATATGATGTATGTTGAAATACATCACTATAGTAATAATATTTACTTAATAAGTAACTTAATTGTCTTTTCCTAACTGTGACTTGCCGCCCCCCAACCCCCACTTTGAAAAACAGAATCCTCCAGTGTGGAGCGTACGACCAGCATGCAGGAGAGCTCTACGTTAGTCTGTCCTACACTATTCTGCTATACATATGTGGTGAATCATTTGTTGTCCAGGGTGCAAGTTGGGAGGCAGCAGCCCCCCAATTCTCTGCATATTATTCGTAATGTTGCATATTATTTGTAATTTGTTATTTCTCGGGTGCCTTTTATGCCTTCATGCTATTAGGGCCAAGATTGTGGATATTGGGGATTTCCGTGACACAATTTCTATATATTTGGGTATTAGAGAGTGAGAGGCATCCAATGATACCAAAATCATGGAGATTGGTTTCGGTATTCTGAATACTTACCTCATAGCCTCCAAACTTACAGCACACTAGCAATGTCAAGGAAACTACCATGTATATATAAGTAAGAAAAAAATCCTAGACTTGTTACTGATCAGATGATAAATCCCAAGGGATGTCTGTAAGAATAACCTATATCTGACAGAGGCTTATTGGTCTTTGCTGGAGCACTAACAGGTGAAAAAGCTGTGTCAGTTTAATTTTGATAAAGATTGGTGCTGTTGTTGATTTCTGTGGTCTAAAACTAATATTCTGACACTATGCACATAGTGCCAGTGCCAAAAAATATATTAGTTTTGGTTTGCAGACTTCAAAATCCAAGTGTCACATATATATATATATATATATATATATATATATATATATATATATATATATATATATATATATATATATATATATATATATATATATATATATATTTTATATGTATGTATGTATCTCTCTTTAATGAGGGCTTGGCTTTATGTGCAACATTATTATTTTGATTTGCAGTGTCTTTCATAACTAGATTATTGCAAGTAATTTTATGGCCTTGTTCTATCCAGATCCACCTGAAACAGTAGAAAATTTTAAAATCTGAACCAAAGGAATTGCTGTGGCCTACACACTTTTGACATCTTGGCAGTGGCTAGCAAACCTCTAGGGATTTGTCAAATAAGGAACCAATCAGAACTATCTTGCCAGGTGATACATTATTATTATTATATTTTTTTTCTGCAAAGATGATAAAGATATTTTGCACTGTGTGAAAGATCATTCTCCTTCATAGCTCTTCTATACTTCTTGTATCTGTATTCCACAATTTTCTCTTAACAATGCAGCATTTAAATTTTTTTTCACATATTTTTTCTTTGTTTTAATATAATTTCTTTCATGGATTTCTGTGAGGGGCTCTTTAATCTATGTATTAGGTATTTGCATTCAAATTAGACATTTAGAATATTTTTAGAAAAGTAATATATACTTATGTTACATCACTCCACATGTGAACAAGAACTGAATTTAGTTATATTACCACACCTGATAAATTTTTAATTCTCTTTGTACAGTCTTTTATTACAGGATATTGTTTTATTTCAGTGACACTGCTCATATTGTATAGTAATAGAATATTCATTGTTTATTGGTTTTAAAAGTATGATTATTGGTATTCTATTTGTTAAGATATTACTGATTAACCCACTGTACCTAGGTACCTCACTGCAAGAAACCCGGGCATTAGGCTTACTTGAGTGGCGACTCTTCAGGGTGTGTGGTTTGTAGGCCCAGCCCACATGAATACTCGTGTGGGGTGTTAAGACTCCTTGCCTCCTCTTTGCAGTGTTATTATCTCTTTTCTGAATAAGTGTTTTTTGCATATTTGCCATTTTCCAAGGTCTGTATTTGTCATTTGATAGCTTATGCTGTATCAAGATGGTAATAGACTAATTTCATTCCAAGGACTCCATATCATCCCTAGGTAGTCTACAACTGTGTGTAATAACAATGACAATAAGAATCATTTTGTTTTTAGTGTCATTTTAAAAGTAATTTTGTGTTATTAAATTTTCTGTAACATGCTAGTCAGTCATGGCTAGAAGGAATAGGAGCCAGATCATGGAAATACTGTCCTCCTTGGAGCTTGTACATACTACCCTTGTTTACTGGTGGAAATAATACAAGAGCCACTTCCCAAATGCCTCTGAATCTAATCTCCCTCCAAGGGCTGTGTGCAACTCTTGGTAAATCATTCCCATCACATTCCCATTCCCTCTGATGTTTATTTATTTATTTACTTATTTTTTTTAATTATTTATTTTTTCATTACTATGGTTATATCATGAACCCTATTCTAACTCAGGTGCTTTTATTAATTCATTGGAATTACCCTGTTTGCAGTGATTTCAGAATGTTATTTTTTAACAAATCAATGAATAAGTAACTCTTTTCACTAGTTTCAGAATGGCTGGCGTACTGACGGTAGTAGCAGAAGAGATGGGGAGAGCCTTTGAAATGGTGTGGAGTGGGGTAGCAGTGGCCATTCGCCTGAACAACAAGCTAATGACCACAGTGTTCAGGGCTGCAACTCGAATTGTACAACTACTCTTGCTACTTGTGAACAAAGTAAGATTTTCCATCAGTGAAATTTCCATATAATGACATTCTCTCTCTCTCTCTTTCTCTCTCTTTCTCTCTCTTTCTCTCTCTTTCTCTCTCTTTCTCTCTCTTTCTCTCTCTTTCTCTCTCTCTCTCTCACTATATATATATATATATATATATATATATTATATATTATATTATATATATATACTTATATATATATATATATACATATACACAAACATATATATATACATATATATATACACAAACATATATATATACATATATATATTTACTATATATATACATTTATATATATACTATTATTATTATTCCATCTATATATACATATATATACATATATATACATATATATACATATTATATATAATACTATATATACATATATATATATCATATATATACTATATACATATATACATATATATATTCTGTGTATATATAATATATATATATATATATATATATATATATATATATATATATATATATATATATATATATATATATATATACACACACACAACACACACACACACACACACACAATATATATATATTGTTTTGTTTTGTTTTTTGTTTTATTTTTGTTTGTTTGTATATTTGTTTGTCTGTTGCTCAGCTTTTAGGTGATAAAGCTTATGTCAAAAGTACATTCATCCAATAATATGCTAGCATACTTCACATTTTCTCATGCCACCAGGATTTAGAATGATTTTAGCTTACCATAGGTATTTCAAGAATTACATACAGTGCTACAGTACTGATCCTGGCACCACATTGACAAAATAATTAGATTTCATGAACTGTGTTGTTTATTGCCTTTTTTTTCTATACTTTGAAATGCAAAGAGCTTCAATGAAATTAACTACGGGGAAAAGTAGAAGTGCTTCAATAACATTTAAGCATGTTGATAATGATGAAAGGATAGACTTCATGCTTTTGCATATTCTTTCATGGTCAAGTTGGAAGGGACAGTGCCAGGAAAAAATGTTTATTTACCATGTCAAGAAAGTAAAACTAAAAAGTTATAAGACCATAACAAGATTTTGCACAAAGGAAATTTGTTGTTTCATATCAGGTGTTAAATTAAGCACTTGTGGAGCCAAGGCATGAGGGCAAACTCAGTCATTAATTTGAGTGATGCATCATTATTAGTAGAAATTAGTTGGCAAAAATGGTGGTTGTTAACCATCTGGGGAACACATTCATGTTTTCTGCCAATAAATTTACAGCTGGATGTAGTGTGAACAGAATATGGGCTTATACATGCTTGAAGAAGGGATGGCTCCATATCCAGGATATTCTTGTTGAGGATTTTTTCAAATCCAATTTGTCTTTTGTTCTATGGATTTAACACTTCAGAAAGGTTTCTGTCTTCTACCCACTAGGAAATTTGTTTAATTTTGTTCCTCACCCTTCATATGCTGATCAGACACTATGGCAAACATAAGTATGCTAAGATATTAGAGGATCAGGTTCTTGGGAAGAGGCAAATTATACTTGGGGTAGCACTTCCCACTCTGCTGAGGTATATAAATTGGTTTAGTTTTGGTCTAGGCAACAGGTCTATTTTGGAAAAGTGAGAGGCTCTCTAAATTCATCACAGAACAAGAAAAGGCAAACAGAGTACAGTATCCATGATGCTTAATGCAGCAAAACCTAGTCAGGAGGAAGGCAATCAGTGCATTTGTGATATATAAGAAAAACAAAAATCATTTAAAATGAAACACATATTGCCAGGAGAGGCATTAACAAACAAGGACACTGTAGTAAAGAAGAAAAACTGTGATAAGGCTTGCCAGTGAGAGAACCGTGAGGTGTCCTGTGTTAATCAGTCAGGACTTGGCAATGGGTTGTAAGATGTCCCTGCTGATGACCAATCAGAGTGTGACTACTGGACCCAGCATGACCCAACCTGAGTATTGTTTGTGGTGGGTAGTTTGGGGGCTATGGCTGCTACAATAGTCCCCCACCTGTGAATAAGACGTGCAAGTGAGTGATTCATCATATAGGTCACTCCAGTATCATCAGTATAGTAGATATATTTCTGCTACTACTAATTTAATTTCTTAGGAAGTATATTTGTTGGTTGTAAGTTCCCCAGTAAGTGCTGTAGGTGAAGTGGTGTGGAGTTTTAGTTGCACGGGGGTGCCAGGTAAATTCCTCATTTGGTAGAGGCAGTAATTGTCCCCACTTGCTGGTTGCTAAATATGGTTGTGTATGGTGTCCTGAATTTCCAGATCCTGGTTCTTAAATAGGCTTGGAGTCATTAAGGGATTAAGGTAATAAGAGAGCCTGGCTGAGCTGTCCAATGAGAGTGCTGCAAGGTCTCCAGTGCTGACCAGTCAGGATTCAGCAGTGGGTCAGATGTACTTGCTGATGACCAGTCATGATGTGGCTGCTGGATGCAGCATGACCCAACCTGGGTAGTTTAGGCCTAAGCTTAGAGAGCAGGATAAATGTATGTTTCCCATGCTTCAGTTTTTTTTGCTTGCTTGCTTGCACACAAAGCTGATGCATGGCTCAGGGAAATCATTTTAGTCTGGATGTAGTACAGGACAGTTCTTTACAGCCAGGATCAAGTTCAAAGAAGACTTTCCAAATATTGTTGTCTATTTTTAACCAGTTGGTGCAGGGACATGAACTTTTTGCTGTAATTTTGTTTCATGCTGTTAGATTCACAAGTACCTAGTCACCAAGGAGTCAGGTACTGGGCCTACTCAACATAACATATCATCTGCCGATAAGCCTTCTTGGTCCCTGTTTATTTGCCAGTCAAAGGATAGTACACTGAAATTTCAGTGTGATGTTCTTAACTTTGTACGCTTTCTATATACCATAGAATAGTACAACTTTTGAGTTAAAGTTCTTGAGATTTCAGTGTGATGTTTTTACACTTTGTAGAGACCATAGAATATTGCTTCTTTTTAGATATATTTCTTGAGTTATCTGCCCGGGGGGATCACTCCCTACTTGAAACTAAAAATTTGTATAATTTTTTGTAGAATGTAGAAGGGAAAATAAGTCATACAGTGTTGTTCAAAAAGTCATGAAATTAGTGTAATAAAAACTACAAATCTTTCCTACCAGATTCTTTTCTTCCAAATTTGCAGTTTCTTTTTAGTCTTGTAGCTACAGGGTTTTCAAGTAAGGCAGTATTCACTGCCTTACAGGTCATTTGCATTTGATTGGTCTTTCCAATGAAAGGAAGAGCTCTGAGATTGAATGAGCAGTGTTGGAATTATTTTTACTCTTGACATCAGAAAAATTAGAGTGAGAAATAGCATTTTAAAGTTTGATAATTTTTCTTTATTTATTTACTTTATCTATAGTACTAAAGTTGTGCATGAAAGTGGAGCTCAAAATGTCTCCTCTGCAGTGGAACTTGTTGTAGTCCAACCAGTAATATGATATGTAATATAAGATGGAATACAAAAAGAACTATTCCAGAAACCCTCATTTTGGAATTCCTCAGGCACCATTATTAAATATATATAATTGTTTGTTATATAAATGATACTTTAGTGACAGTGATGTGGGAAATGATAATAGTCATAAACTAGTGATACATCTTGGCCCATTTTTCAGTTACCCTGTACCATTTGTGTTCTATATTTTATTTTATGTATAGATACTAATCATAATGCATTTTTAATAATTTAACAATATGGAATGTTACTAAAACTGACCAATAATTGATGTAATTCATTATAAGAACAACATTTTCAACAAAATCAATCAGATGATGGAAGAGAAGGCTTAGCTAATGCCAGACATCTGGGGCATAGGGCATCTCCTTATCCTCCAGTCTTCTCCATTTTCAACCCCCTCCTCTCTTTTTACTACTCTGCATCCTTATTGTCCATCTCCCTGTAGTGCTATTTCACACAACCCACTCCCTCTTCCTTCCGTCCTTTTCCTACTTCCACCTCTGCAAATCTTTTAAATACTCTTCCAGCCAAATGTTTTTTTTTTTTTTTTTTTTTTTTTTTTTATGGTTCTTCTTACAGCCTTTTAATCTGACAGTATCCTCCCATACCAACAATGTCTCCAAAAACAAGTAGGCAAAGTTTCTTTCTGTAGTGATTCTGATTCTTCACACCCTGTCACAGTTACATGCGAGTCCCAAACTCATGCATTATTTACCCTGACTCACCTCACTGGGCAAACCTATTCCTGTCCAGCTTCACTCCATCCTTAATACTTGTACTGAAACTGTTTTCATTTTCCCAGCTGATTACCCTGTCTGTGACAAGAATTGGTTAGACTATAAATGACCTACTTTCTTGCCTCATATAACTACTGATTGCACTACTCCCCAAGAGGCCACCAAAAGTTCTACAACAAAATTACTTTCTGTGGATATGACATCCCCCTGTGAAATTTATATTGATGGAGAGTCCTGGCCTGTCCAGCCATATGGACTCCTCTCCCTTCAATGTAAGAAATGTTGGCATTTTGGCCACCCTGCTAAGCATTGTTGCTCCTCATCCTGCTGCCCTCTATGTGCCCAACCTGTCCATGATCATTCAAACTGCCCAGCACAGTCATGCATATGTACCAAATGAGGTGGCTCCCATTAATATATTTTATAGGAACTATCCTACATGCAAATTTGAGTCTTAAGGCAGCAGTTCTCAGATTCAAGCTTGGCCTCACTTTATTTGAGGCAAGGTAGGAATCACACTGATGAGGCTTTACTCTTGCTACCTACTCCAGTGCTGTCCTTTCCTCTGCCACTCCCCTTTCTCAAGGGGAGCGGCATCTACTCCTGCTCTCTCTCAGCCAAATTTTTTTGCCATTCTAAATTCAGATACGTCAATCTCTGCTTCAACAGTGCCAACCCCTCCTTCTCCTCAATCTACCTATCAGACAATCTAAATGTTCCACCCCATTTTCTCCTACCACATCCTTTTCTGCATCTATCTACTCCTCTGTTCCCTCAAACATGTGTCCCCTCTGACATTTCTCGTGAAACTGTTCTTATATCTTATATCCCTTAGCCCCCCTTTCCCCTTTCACTAATCCCTGCTTTTCCCCATGGGCATTCTTGCAGCATCCCACTTTTCCTCCATTTAATCTAATCAACCTTTTGCTAATCCCTACCTTGACCCATTTACTTACCCCCTCTACCTTTTTAATACCATACTATCCTAACTGCCATATGACTTTTGGCGTGTAGCATATAATCATGAACTCACCCTGTCTTTATCCTTTTTGCAACTACACCTTCCTATTGTGCTTTGATGTCTAGCACATTTATTTTGTTTTGTAACCATTAACCATTATTCTTATTAATTCTTCTATGTACTGTGTACTTCGTAAACTTACCATATGTACAGGCCAAGACATATCATGAGGAAGTCACATGCAAGCTATATTTCAAATACATAAAAGCCTCTAACATCTAGTGATTTTCTTCAGGCTTTCCTGTAATTTTTTTTCCATTATCTGTTGTTACATTCTACTCTAGTCTCTTCATGGTAGATTGGGCATATTTTAAAATCATATCAAAGGGTATGATGAGATGAAATGCACCAATATTTATTAGAATGAACATGTATACAAGAATGAATAAAAAAAAAGTTTGGAACAGACTGTTACAGTACCATCCTGTTTCCATGTGAAAAAACATACATGGGGTCTATTGATCACTTGGGAAGTTTCCTGTGCATGCATGAATACAAATTGCTCTTTAGTTAAATTTCAACCTTGAGAGCACATGCCCATCCTAATGGGCCCCTTTAACCCTTTTCCGACGGGTAGTATTCATAGTGGCCCGGGCCTCGCTGCTGGGGGCTTATAACGTCGCCCTAGCATGCGTGACCACTCATGCCAAATTCCAGCTTCCCATGCCGTTTCTTCGTAATACTACGAAGATATGTTGTATTTTCAGTTTTCATTATTTTCTAAAGTCTCTACTTGCCAAACTTCCTGATAAATCGAGACTGAAGGATATTTTTGTTGTTATATAGACTCCATAGTTGATCATTATTCGGTCTATAGTCCAAATAAAATAAGCAGTGTGCGGCATCATGGAGTTGAAATCGTCGGTAAAAATGAGAAAGTGTTAAAACCGACTTAATCACACTTTCAGTGGCAGAAAAATAATCTTTTGCTGTGATTGTAACAAAAAAAAACTCATGGCATGTCCATACATACGCTATGGCATGTGCGTACGTGCCCCCGGCAGATGGTCCCACCATGCCATGGCATGTGTGTACATGCCACCCATTGGCAAAGGGTTAATAATATTAACAGTAACAAAAATCAAAATTATGCATTCTAATAATTCAGTTATTGCTAATATTTGACTTCTTGATTACTAAACATGTATGGGGTCATTTGTGTATATTCAAAATGAATAAGCAAAAATCAGTTCATTGGGTTGAATAAATACACTTAATAATGGGATATGTATCTGATGGAAACATTTAGATTCATCCCACTCTTTGCACTTTTGGCTTCAGCATATGCAATATCTTTAGAAATAAGGATAACAAGAAGTTTAATGCACATATTTAAGGATTTTTATCCCCTTGAAAACTGCTGTCAAGGCAGAAGAAAGGAACAACTGTTTAAGGCACATAACTTCAAGCAGGCTTGTGTTTGATATTTCCTCCCAATCCCATGTGCCCGTTATTGCTGTGGGGAGCTTAGGAGATGGAGAATGCCTTGCCTTGAGCCTCAGCTCTTGAGTCAACTAATTTTGCTAATTTTTCTGTTCTACCCTCTTCTTTTCCTTCTCTTCTCCATCCCCTTGTATAATCCACTTCCTAAGGTATGAAAGCCATATTGAGAGGATAAAAGGCTGACTGTGCCAATTACAAACAGGCTAGGGGAGCCATGGGCACAGATATTCCCCTATCTAGTTTAGCTACCTAGTCTTTACCTCTCAGGGGGACCCAGAGGGGTGGACCATTTCTCTCTCAAGGATACTCCAGGCTAACCATTGCCAGTCGTAAAGATTTTGTACCTTTATTAGGGGCTATGAAGCTTGCCCCTTTACCAACTAACCCCACTGATATTAATCACTGACTCCAGACTCTCCTTTGACCTCAACTCTGAACACTACTGCTACCCCCTCCTTAATGCCTACTGTCTGCAGAACTAGTTCATACAACAACACTCCCTCTTCCATAAGGCCTCATCCTTTTTTTCAACCCCACCTCTTCGAATCTGTTGATTACTCTGTTTAACCCAGCCAAATGGGATCAGTTTTTTGTTATCCTCCCTACAGCCCCTTACCCTAACAACAGCCTCATCTCTTCTTCAATACTTGTACCAGAACTGCCTCCATCTCCCTGACAAATGGCCCTGTCTACAACAAGGATTGGTCAGATTTTCCGACCATATCAACCTACCCACCTCCTTCCTGTCAATGTCATAATTATTAGCCTCTAGGCCACACTGCCAAACACTGCCACTCCACAGCCTGATGCCCTCTTATGTGCTCAACCTGTTCATGATTGGGTAAACTGCTCTTCACAGTCATGCATGTGTGCCAATAAAGGTGGCTCCCATAATGTATTTTATAGGGGCTGCCCTACCTATAAGTTTGAGTGTAAGGTGGCTATTTACAGATTTAATCTTAGCCTTACTTTACATTGACAATGTGTTTCTCTTAATCCCTTCACTTCCCCCCTCCCCCTTCCTCCCAAGATGTTCTACACCACCCTGTATCTATTCATCCTTACATTTCCACTTCTATCCCCTTTCCTCTCCTAATCAAATTCTTTTCCCAGTCTCTACCACTGCCCTGACACCTACCCATTCCAATTAGTGTCTTTGTAATGAATAACTGATGGGTTTAGTGTAAGCTAGATTAATTGTTGATGTTTTGTTGTCTATAGTTATCTAATTATTATTATTTTCTTGACAGGCTGCAGATCTGCTGTCTCTCCTGATGACAGACTTACTCTTCTTCCTGAGTGACATAGGGAATGCAGTCCTCACTATGGGTGTAGCAGTACACACAGGGGCCTTGACAGTGGTTAACTTTGTCTATGGTACCTTTATGTGCATTGTATCTGCAGTGATGTACTCCTGTCATCTTGTCCACACACTTTACTGTTCTATTCTGTCATGGATAGTGCTTGCCTTTGGACAACTGGGCAATGCTCTTAACATTGTTAAGCACTTTTTTGTCCTGTTTGGCTCATCAGTCATATTCCTCATCAGCCTCATACCAAATTTGATATATTTAACATTCACAGGGCTGATTCACCTGTGTTCTTGTGCTTATCTTGCATGTAGCCAGAAAGTGTATAATGCTTGGCTAACAGCATGCTATATAGGGGATACATGCATCTCTAGCATAGTGAATTTTCTATGTGACATTCCTGTAGAAGCAGTTATTGGTGCAGCAGTAGGGTCTGCAGTCTTAGTTGGACTCAAATATGTCCTAGTTTATATGATGGATAATTTGATTCTGATCCCTGACATGCCTCTGCCTTCCCTTCTAATCATAATGAGGCAGCGATTCCTCAGATGGTACACAGCAATAGTACAAAGAGCTCACCTAGTACCACCAATGGAGGATGACACAGAGGAGGAAGAACTAGATGACACCAGTGATGAAAATGGCAATGATAATAATGATAATGTACCTGACCTGAATCTACCTCAGAATCAGATGTTCATAAATCAGATGCAGATTCCTTATCCACAAGTGAATGTAGCAGGAGGTTTGCAAAATGCCCAGGCAAATAGAGCAGGTGGATCACACAATCCACCTCCACCAGTGGCAGCACCAATCATTCCTGATGGACTGGCTAGGAGGCCACTCACAAGGCAGCGATATCGTCTTCAGCAGGAAGAGGAGGGGGAGGAAGAGCAGGAAGTGGCTCCCATACCAGAAGCTGCACATGCTGAAGTCAAGAGGGGAGGAAGAGAGGCAGTAGCAAATGAAAATGGCCAGGCGTACCAGCTCTATAGGGAACTAGAGCAGGAACGTGAAGGTCGTTTGTGCATAGTGTGCCAAGATCAACCAAAATGTGTGATTCTGCTTCCTTGCCGTCACCTGTGTCTGTGCGATGCTTGCCGTTCAGCTATTATCACAAGAGACAATATCTGCCCTGTATGTCGTAGACCAATTATGCAAACACTTAGGGTTTATGTCTGACAGTAAAAATGTATTTTTATTTTATTATATAAATTAGATAGAAAAGGAAAATTTTCAAGATCAATGAAAGAAGTCGCAGTGTAGTGAAGATATTTTTATTACAAACTTGAGTATACATGGCACTGATTTCTTGAAAGCACTAATCAGTTGTGCTTCAAATAGCAAGTACAAGTAAAATGTACATTGCTAAATGTGTTGAACCGAGGTTTTCTAGCCATTGATTGTCAAGGGGCTGTACAGGCATAGTCAAAACTCTTAATAATGTGGTCCTAGATTAGAGGGAGTTTTGAAGCTTCTTTCACAGTGTGACTTATCTGTGACTGTCCATATGTTTAGGGTGCAGCAGTGTTGTTTTTTCTCCTTTTTGGAAGAACATTTGTTTGTTTGTGAAAGATGTATTTTTGTGTATGATTTTGTACCTGGTAATATGAAATTATTTTACTTCTTTTCTTTGGAAAAATAGATGTACTTCATGTATGTGTTTTAAATTGTTATATTTCACTGCAAAAATGATCTTTCTTTTAGTTAATTATATCCATGGTTCAGTATTTGAAGTTCTAAAAAAGTGTATCAGAATAATTTTTAAAAGTATCAGTTACAGATTATAGGTACAAGATAAATAACTTATTTTGTTAATTTTTTGATGCAGGCTATAGGAAGTCAAAACCCAGAAAAATTATTATTTATAGAATGCATACTAAGTTTGGCAAGTATGCACTTTTTTTTTCCATATCTGAATAACATAACTGATGACATCATAAATTTGTGCCGCTGGTCTTGTCAATAACATCATTAGTTCTTAACTGCTCTGAAAGTTACAAGATAAAATCATTACGTGAATTTGTTTTTGCTTGCCAAAGCTGTCTTTCAAAATTATGATAGCATTTAGAGTATTCCTTTATTCTATTCTAAGTGTTTGTTGCACTGTATTTTCTAACTATTTTGTTTTTTCCCTTGCTTTAGAAGAAGAATTAAGATTTGTACATTATGGTTTTCATTTTTTTTTTTTTCTTTTTTTTTCCAGCATGCAAACAAATGAGCTAAAAAAAAAAAAAAAAAAAAAAAATTACCTAAACAAGATTATTATTATTTTTTTTATAATGAACTCTCAGTAAAGATTATAGAGAAAGAGAACATTGTACACCAGGTATCTTAGAGGATTTTTTTTTCTGCTTGTTCGTCTTTTTCTTATCCATCGTTGCTGCTTCACTGTGCATTAGGGAATACCATTTGTACTGTCCTTGTACCTGACTTTTTTCTCCAGTTGTTTTGTATAAATATCTTTTTATTTCCAAAGCTTTATTTAACTTTGATTATCTCTGTCAGGAAACTGTGCAATTAGGTTACACATTGTGATAAAAACAAGAATTATTATTATTTTTATCTTTAAGGTATATTCTGGCATTTTTTGAAACTGTCATTACAAATTGTATTACATTTCACTTTGTGAAGGAATCTTTGGCTCTTGTAATCAGTTACTGGACCAAATTTTTCATATATATATATATATATATATATGTATATATATATATATATATATATATTTATTTATATATATATATAAATATTATATATATATATATATATTTTTTTTTGTTTTTTTTTTTTTTTTTTTTTGCATGCAGGGGGGGCTATTGATAAATGATGTCCATACTCTTAAAATTTAGCAGTGTAATTTGGCCATTTTGTTTTGTTTTCTTTTGTGTTCATGCATCGCTCTGATGGATCTCTCTCTCCTTTTCTCTCTCTCTCTCTCTCTCTCTTTTTCCTCTATTCCTCTCTCTCTCTCTCCCTCTCTCTCTCTCTCTCTCTCTCTCTCTCTTCTCTCTCTCTCTCTCTCTCTCTCTCTCTCTCTCTCTCTCTCTCTCTCTCTCTCTCTCTCTCTCTCTCTCTCTCTCTCTCTCCTCCTTTTGTTTTACCCAGAAATTCCCTTCATTTATCTTAGATGTGATGGATTCCAGACCGTCAACCATTCCTTTAACTTACAAACCAAACATGTTCCTCTTGCAACAAGAAGTTCAAGGTACCAACAGTATAGTATTTTTAACCCATGGCAATTTTACACACCATAAGTGATGGTGTGTTTTTTGCCCCATCCCTGTCGTAAGTTCCTGTCAGTGTTTACAATCTCTTATTGTTCTTCTGAATTTTAGTATTATGTTATTATAATCATTATTGTTATTATTTTCCCTATATAGCCAAGCCATGATTTTATCTCTTTAACCTGCATTGTAGCAACATGTTCACTGTCTTTGAAACTCTAGTAAATTTTTGAAGGAAGCCAAGTGAAGATAAGGATCATATTATATTTTATCTTATTTATTTGTTTATTATTATTATTTTTTTAAGATTATTAATATTTTGACTTATAGCTATCATTAATATTGTCTTTAATATTATTATTAGAATTCAGAGGATATTTGGAAGATTAGTTCTTATGGTTTGTGATATTTTATACTGAGGCCATGATTGTTTTTTAACTGTTTCTTTCTTATTAGCTTTTCATAAGTCAGTGATATATGTACTTAAGATTTTTTTTTGCATTTCAATATACTTTTCGTAGTTAATGGTAATGGCCAGACCCATGCAACATAGTCAGAGTGCAAGAACCCAAGCTCTCACAGAAGCTCCTCTCTGAAGCAGAGTTCTACCACATTCTCTATCTCCTTCTCATTCATTCATTCATTTTCTCTCTTTCAATCATTTGTTAATTCACACACTCTCTTTATCCCATATTACTTGCTTTCATTCACTCATTCATCAGTTTGCCCTCTTTCCATCTGTTTGGCTGAACCAGAGGCATTATTAAAATACTTGTAAACTGATAGGTCAACAACATATACCTGCTCAACCTTCATAAAAATCCACTCTAGACTTCTTTTTTTCTGTTCCTCAGCCTCTTTTACAACAATACAGGCATTTATTTGTCAGCTATAAGTTAGAGGTTAGATGCAATCAGGGGTGATTTCTGTGCAAACTATAAATCCCATTGAATTTCTATGTTGATGAGAAGTCTAAAGTAATGCCAAAGAATAGGTTTTTGGCAAAATAAATGCAGGACTGGCAATCACCTTTAAATGAAAAGGGATTAATGTTATTGTTTTTTTTTTTTTTTTTCCCACATATGAACATATTTCTAAATGTTCATAAATATTCCCATATACAGAATGGTTTAAGAATGTGTTGCAAAAGACAAATGCTTTGATTGAAATGGTATATTCAGTTAATTTGGAATTTATATGTTACAATTAGCTGCATGGTATTCAGGATATTTTCTGGGCAATTGTGAAAGTTGGGTATTTTCCCTTAGAATTGATAGTAATTTTATTCATCATAAACAAAAAAAAATGTTTCTTTGGTGATAATGTATGTTTTTTTTTCTGGATTTTTCTCTTTCGGTTTTATTAAAATTATGTTTTTATTATTATTATTATTATTATTATTATTATTATTATTATTATTATTATTATTATTATTATTATTATTATTATATATTCTTGTACAAACTAAGTTTAATTTCATCTCAATCTATAATATTAGAGAATTTACCTCACTGCTGGAAAAATACCATGCTTATAAATCTTCCAATAATTTTAAAGCTGGAAGTTTGTTTCCTTGCTAGAGAATTTTCATACCTTTTGGATTTGTATATCCTATGTAAATTTTGTGATATTCTGATATGAGCAATTTTATAGAATGTAAGCAAAGATGGAAAAAAAGCTTTTATGAAATTGCTTGTTTTACACTCAATTCTTGAAAAAGAAAGAATACTGTATGACTAATGTGAAAAGTGCATTATTTGTATAGATCGATATTTGACAGGGTTTGTATGACAAACCAGTGAGAAGAATGGAGATATGATTATGTACATGTCTTTATAATATAGATGATCAAAATTTTACCTAAAGTACTTTTATTTACAAGCCAAGTGAAAGTGAAAGGTATATGTATAAATTGATATTCATAAATAAAAGATATAGATATATTTGTGCCAGGGTTGGGCCCAAGTACAGACGACTGTACTTAAGGCTAAGTCCAAGTACCCGGATATTTTTCAAGTATAAGTACAAGTACAGTCACTTTGCTATATACTTAAATCAAGTCCAAGTACATGTTATTGTTCTTAAGTAAATGTACAAGTACTTTCATAAAGCATGAAAGTCAGTCGTTTTCATATATACACATTAATGGTGCACTGTTAAAATGTGGGATTTGATACAGAAAAGTATATGGAAACTACATTTACTTTAGCACATCACTTCTTTTATCACAGAATTGCAAAACAAAACATACTTCATGAAAAACTTCAATAAATAATATTCACTATGCTGCAAATGCAAAAGACTATCCATATATTTCTCATATCAGCTGCCCCTAATCCCTTGCTTGTTGGGGCTTAGGAGGTGGAGACTGAGGCCCAATGTAGGGATCACCCCTGCCCTGGACCTCAGCCCTCACCCCAACTAATTCTGCAGGGTCCTTTCTTCTCCATTCCTTTTCTTTCTTTTCTTCATCCCCTTCTTCTGTCCACTTATCCAAATTGATAATTAATTTTACCCATTTTGCCTGAATACTTTACCATAATGCTGTTTGATGCCTGGTACATTTGTTTTGACTATTGGCCATTCTGGAAATCCACTAACATTGCCTTGCTGTACCAAAATACTTCACCTGGGGGTTTTGCCCCCAAGCCCCACCCTATCTCTGTGTTTTATATGCACCGCAAGTTACCATAGATGTTGACGAGGCAGAAAATTTTCAATAATCATCAGTATCAGTAATAAAACTAAATATGATGCAGAAAATAAAGATATCAGAGCATTACAACTTGTAGCATTACTCTTGTTCTATATGACTAAACAGCAGATACGTGCAGCTGATTTTATTGAACATAAATTTATTCTTCATGCAACTCATCTTGCAACTTTTTTGTTTAATTTCCCTTATGGGACTTTTCTTGTGGTAAAAAAATAACCATAGAATTACTTCATATAACATAAATGGAATTTTTTTGTGGCATGAAATTCAAAATAAAATTTGATGAACTTTAATTCCATTTTTGCTCCTAAATAGGGTTAAAAAAAAAATCAAGTAAGAAATACATACAAGTGAGCTTATGAAATCACACTTTCAATGTTTTTGTTAGTAAGACGACATCTGTTAGACTTAAATACTTTTCCAGCAATGCTGAAAAACCTTTCAATGGGAGCAGAAGATGCAGGTACAGCCAAGTATTTCTGAGCCAAAATACCAACACATCAATGTCATCTGCTTCGCATATGAGACTGCGGCATGTTACTAATTGAGAACATACATAATTATGCTCCTTTACCCTATATTATTAAACTCCGAATACAAGTACATAAAAATCTGTAATTAAGTCCAAGTACAAGTTCATGTACTTGGGCCCTCCAATTCCTTGCTGTTATTGTCATGGGGGGGGGGGCTTAGGAGATGGGGACTGAGGTCCAATGTAGGGTCACCCCTACCTTGGTCCTCAGCCCTTGCCTCAACTAATTTTGCATGGTCTTTTATTCTCCTCATTTCGTTTTCCTTTTCATTATCCCCTTGTTCTGTTCACTTATCCTAATCTTTAAACTCATTTTTGCCGCTTTCACCACACAACATTAGTACTGTTCAACCTACAACTTTACCTTAATCATTAACTCGTTCCGAATAACCCTTCTCGCTACTCTAATTTACGATTGCGCCATATGACCTTTGATGTCATATAGCACTTCCTTACCTGGGGGCTTTTCCCGCAAGCTTCTCGTTATCAAGCCGCTAATGGCCTTAGATGCTGATGCAGCAGAAAAATTTCAATATATAATAAATGTACTTGGACCAACCCTGATAAGCACAGTAAAAGTGTGAATCTGTAGCTAACTTCTTAAGAATATGTTGGATCAGTACAGATACATAGTTATCTGTTTATTTATTTTTTGTAAAATACATAACTGATTCAGATGATTGTCCCATTTTCATGGATAACCGCCATTTGAAATTATTTAATATTGGTTATCTCTCTCTCTCTCTCTCTCTCTCTCTCTCTCTCTCTCTCTCTCTCTCTCTCTCTCTCTCTCTCTCTCTCTCTATATATATATATATATATATATATATATATATATATATATATATATATAGACACACACACACACACACACACACACACACACACACACACACACACACACACACACACACACACACACACACACACACACACACACACACACACACACACACACACGAGACAATTTTCATGACCTGTCAGAGTGAAAAATGTGAATAATCCTCGACATATTACTCACTGCAGCGACTGTGCTCTTGTAGAGGAACAGAAAGTAAATAATTTTGTTTTAAAAATCCTTTATTTTGAAATTTTATTTTTATTATTGTTTTCCTTTCCTGGATAATTATAACTGGACTTCAGATCTATCACTATGTTTTGGTGTGTAATGAAACAATGATTAAATATTTGATGTATCTCTATATGTGATGAATGACCTAATTTCTTTATATGTTCAATGAATAAGATATTTTCATATAAACATCAATATTCAAATCTGAGTACCAATGTATACTTAAAGTATTCGTCTTATTTCTAAATGAATAATTCAGGAAGAAGAAAAAACATTATAAATTATTTAATTTCCAATCAAATTCATCGATTAATGATTACCCTGAGACATCAAATTCCTATGGACTAATTAGATTTGCGTGCGGCTTGGCCAGTGTTGACTCAATACTTTCACTCCAGGGGGCCTACACAAACTACCTCCTGCCGGCGTTCCTCATGGCTCCGAGAGCCTCTGAGCCCAGCAGGGTGTTGAGGATCTCGGAGTTCCTCTTCTGGGATCGTGTTCCCACTC
>NC_051399.1:39235473-39240473 GCF_015228065.2 Penaeus monodon
TATGATAATAAAACGGTAATAGCAAGAAAATTAATGATGGTATGACAATAGCAATGATGATAATGATAGTGATAAAAGCAACAACAATAATAATAAGAAAAATAAAAACATTGGTGATAACGATGACAATAATAATGATTGCAATAATAATGATAAAGATAATGATAATAAAGATAATAACAGTAATAATAATAACAAAAGTAGTAGTAATCATAATAATGATAATAAGTTAATTATGACGATGATGATAATGATAAGGACGATAACCATAACAACAATAATGATAATGATAATAGTAATAATAATGATGATAAAGATAATGATAATGATAATGATAATAAGAACAAGAACTACAGCAATAATGATAATACCAGTAATGATAATGATAATGATAATTATAATAGTAATAATGATAATAATAGTAATGATAACAAGGATGATGAAGATGATGATAAAAATAGTAGTAGTAATAATAATGATGACATTGTTGCTGCTTATGATGATGATGGTGATGATGAAGATGACTATGATGATGATGATGATGATGATGATGATGGTGATGATGATGATGATGATAGAATAATAGAAATAATAATGATGACATTGATTCTAAAGATGATGTCATGGAAATAATAATGATGATAATGATAATAACTATTATTATTATTATTATTATTATTATTGTTATTATTATTATTATTATTATTATTATTATTATTATTATTATTATTATTATTATTATTCACCCTTATTTTGTCATTTTCATTATTGTTATTATCGTCATAATTATTACCACTACTACTGTCATAATTATTACTATTATTGTGATCATTATTATCATAATCGATATTATTATTATTATTATCATTATCATTATTATTATTTGTAATATTGTTATCATTATTATTATTATAATAATTATTATTATTGTAATGCTAATACTTATTAATGCTGTCATTATTATTATTATTATCATTATCATTGTTCTTCTTCATATTATCGTTATCGTTATTGTTATTAATACCATTATCATTGTTATTATCATTATCATCATCATTATAACAATCATAGTGATAATAACGATGACAACAATTAAAATGATGATATAAACAATGATAAACATGCTAATAATGAAACTAAGATTTTTGATAATGATAATGGTGATACCCACAATACGTTGTTAAGAATAACAAAAATCATGTTCATAATAACAACAATAATGAATAATAATGATGATGATGAGACAATAATGATAAAAATAAATCTATTACCTGGTAAGGGTGACTGTAGAATAAGGATACACTAAGAATAATGAAAAAATAGTGATCATAACAATAAAATGATGAGACGAGTAATAATAACAACAATAATAATAGTGATAATGATAATGACGATGATAGTGATAACAACAACAGGTTTCTTCATTCGTTGGGATTTATACTTCTTGATATATATGCTAAAATTTGTACATTTTTCTTTTTCTCTTATCATTATTATTGCTGCGATAATGATAGCAACAAAGACATTGCTTAACGAGAATTATAAAATCAATAATGATGATAATAATAATGTTTCCTGATCAGCAATGGTATCAAAATTAGTGAGAAAAAAACAACTATGATACAGTTAATGATGATGATAACAGTAATTATCATTATTGTCATTTGTCAAGGATAATGATGATAATAATAATGGTAAAAGAGAGAATAACAATAACAATGAGAATAATGATTATCGTAATGACGATAATAATGATAACATTGATGATGATAATAATAATAATTACTGTAATATTAGTAATGATAATAATAGTAATAATAATGATAATGATTACGATGATCGTGATAGTAATAATTATGTTAATGATTATGATAAGGAAAATTATATAATAATAATAATAAAATAATAATAATAATAATAATAATAATAAAATAAAATAATAATATCAATAATAATAATAATGATAGTGATAATAAGGATAATAATAATAACAGTGATAATGATAATAATAATGAGAATGAGAATGTTAATGATTATGAGAAGGAAAATGACATAATAGTAGTAACAATAATAATAATAATTATTATTATTATTATAATTAAAATAAAAATACTAATCATGATAATAATAACCATAGTTAACCATTATTATTATTATTATTGTCATTATTATTATTATTATTGTTATTATTATTGTTATTATTATTATTATTTTATTTATTATTATTTTTAACGTGAATTCAGTTTCCTCTTTCGTATTCTAGAATATCAGATGCACTGAAAGATTTAATGAATATTATTATCCCATCTATGTAACTGCTGGGTATGATACATCTGGATGAATCTCACAGCAACGAGACACTGAAAATGTAAACAGAGGGTATTTTTCTCATTAGGCACATGATCTCAATGAGTGTGGGTGTTGTATCTGTGTCAACAAAATATTATATTTTCTCCGTGTTTTTTTGTGTTGACAAGATACCACGTGTGGTGCAGTACAGATCAGAGAGAAAAGAACGTTTTATCCTTTTTTTTTTATACAGCGTGGATAACAGAAATGAACTGGTGCGTTCGAGGAGATATAATGATAGAACAAGCTCGTTATATTTAACTGTCACCTCTTGTGATACTCTGATTCTGTCGTCCATTGACATTTCTCTTGTGTAAATATCAATAAAAAATAAATAAATAAATAAAAATAAACAAACAAATAAATAAATAAATATTTATAATAATAAATAAATCATGCTTTTTGATAAGGTATCGTTTCCTGTGTAAATGATACTGGTCCATTCCCTAGCCATTATTTGGTCTACGAAATAATAATCACTATTTCATGCGTTTTATATATATTTATTTTGTCGTTATCTGTTTTCATTCTTTTACCATTATGGTTGTTTTTAATATTATGAATACTCTGACCATGTAATTTTATGGGTAATGACGATGGCAGTATATATATAAAAAAAAATCAATCATTATTTTGGCAGTAGGGTAAACTTCATATGCAAATACTATTTAAATATTTTTTTTCTCCTTAAAAAGGCAGATGGAATCAATTCAATAAACCCGTTAATACAACACAAACAGGAAGTTGATAAAGATCTAATCACTTTTTTGTTTACAGAAAACGCCCGATGCAATATGTTTGGTTAATTGAATGGGAACCTCATCATATTTCCCAGTTTGTTTGCGTTTCTTATGAGGTCAGTTGAACATGACCGACTTACAAGCGTTGCAGTGATGTATACTGTAGATTGCATGCACAAGCACATAGCAACTTGCACAACGTGTAAACACACACAACACACACACACACACACACACACACACACACACACACACACACACACACACACACACACACACACACACACACACATACACACACACACAAAATCACGTACAAATATAAACAGTTATAGTTATCATTGCTATTTTAGTTATTACTATCTTTAAATTATTATTCATATATTCATGATTATTGTTATCATCATGATATCATTATCATCTTACTACTGTTACTACTAATATTATTATTATCATCAGAATCCCTATTGCTATTACCATCATCATTATCACTATTATTATTATTATTATTTTTATTATTATTATTATTATTATTATTATTGTTATTATTATTATTATTATTATTATTATTACTATTATTATTAATTATTATTATTATTATAATAATGATAATAATAATAATAATAATTATTATTATTATTATTATTATTACTGTTTTTATTATTATTGTTATTATTATTATCATCTTATTATCATTAGTATTATATCTATCATTATCGTTGTCATTATCATTACTACTGCAACTACCACTAAAATTACTACTACTACTACTACTACTACTACCACTACTACTACGACTACTACTACTGTTATTGCTATATCTATAAGTATAATTATATTTTTCTTTATTGCTACTATAATTAATATTTTGATTATTAACGATGAGATATTAATTATTAATTATTAATCATATCAGTATGAAACAGCCAGACAACTAATTAAAACAATTAAACACCCATTAACCACTCCTTTCTCTGTAATCTCCCTCCCCAAGCAAAAAAAAAAAAAAAAAAAAAAAAATGTCACGTTAAAACTTCTCCTTTCTCGCCTTTGCACACACTAATCCCCCCCCCCTCCGCCTTTCACTATCCACCGAAGTCACATTGAAAAGTTCCCCATACCCCCCCCCCCCTCTTTTCTCCTCCTCCCCAACAGCCAAACACTTATTGACCCCCCACCACCCACCCACCCAACCCCCACCCCTTTTGCTCCCCTCTCCAACACCCAAACAAATTTAATAAAAAAAACTTCACCCTCTTCTCTCCCCAACAGCCAAAGACCCATTGAAACTTCCCCTCTTTCACCCCCACCCCCCAAATAACGAAACAAATTCAATTCAAAACTTCCCCCTCCTCTTTTCGCCTCCCCCACTCCCCTTCCCTTAGCATCGAAACAAACTCACACTGAAACTCCCGAAGCTTAAGAATTTCTTCCATTTAATTTCACTCCGACCGCCTCCTCCTCCCTTTATCCAGTGATGTGTCGGACTGCCTACGCCCTTCTGCTATCAGTGGCGATGTGCCTTCAGCTCGCCGCCGCTTCATCACAGCCGCTGTGGAACGAGCAGTCAGTCGAACACGAGGTCAGTAAGTCTGGTGGTGAAAATGCGGGTGAAAAAAAAGGTATGCTTGAGAATGCATGAATAGATGATGCAAGATTTGTTATTTCTTTTGGAAATGCTGGTAAAAAAAGTATGCAGGAGAATGAATGAATAGATGATGCAAGAATTGTCATTTCCTTTTTAAACGTTTGTAAAGACAGCGTGAGTAAGAATGCATGGATGGATGGTGCAAAATTTGTAATTTCTTTTGGAAATGTTGGTTAAAAAAATATGCATGAGAATGAATGAATGGATGATGCAAGATTTGTCATTTCTTTTGGAAATGTTGAAGAAAAGGGTGCATGAGAATG